>NC_071981.1:3961408-3965882 GCF_026283585.1 Hylaeus volcanicus | reverse complement strand
TCTCTCTCTCTCTCTCTCTCTCTCTCTCTCTCTCTCTCTCTCTCTCTTTTCTATCTCATCTTTTGCTCTCCTTTCCTCGCTCCCACCTCCTCTTCTTTCCACTCTGCTTCTCTGTTTTGCTTCTGCCTTCCTTCCTTTAGTTTTCCCCGTCTCTTCGTCCCGGTCCACGGACAATATTTCAGCGGCTTCCGCGTTGCTATAGTAACCACTCGCTGACTTCCAAGTTCTCGAAAGCCCCGTTGTACTTACTTCTCTTCATCCACAAACCTATATCCCTTCGCGATTTCTTTTGACCATTATGCAACGATTTGTCCTCCGCGCCCCCAACCATCGAGGAGCTTTTTGCGACAAAATTTCTCTATACAACGAAACCAACGAAATCGTTGGAATTTTTCTACCGGTTCTCCGCTTTTTCTCACTCCCTCTCTCCAACGAAACGTATATTCGATCCACGAATGGAGGTCACGATTTTTGATGCCTGGAGAACGCAAATCAACGATAGACTCGCGCAACGCATCGAGATCTCGAGGTTCTTACGTTTTACATGGATTTTTAGGGCCAAAAAGAAATCAGATTTTCTATAAATATTTTCGAACAAACTAAACGATTTATATTATTTTAACTTACGTTGCTCGACTGAGTAACGTTCGAACAATCTTTTATAAATGTTTCATCAAAAAATATTCAAAAATAAGAGCTGATCTTGGAACAATCTTTTTCGCAGAAACGACGTTACTTTTTGGTACCTGTAATACACCTATAGTTATCGTATAGAAATCGTAGACTGTATATTCGGAAGACGTCGAGCGATCGAAATTGAGCATCGCGACCCTCTGTGGCACCGGTGTCGTGAAAAATATTGTCGCGACACGAGGACCTAACCTTTTTTGTGAAAGGCGAAACCGTGTTGCCTTTTTTGTTTCTTATTGGTTCCCTGAGGTGAATCTGAAATGAAGTTTGAATTGAAATATCGTTCTCTAGAAGTTATTCAATATTGAACAAAGGATGATGCGTTCCAGAAATAGGTTGTTTGAAAGTCAGCTAGAGCCGACGGGTATTAAAGTTCCGTGTATTACTGAAATAAACTACAGTTTCCAAGGGGATCGTTTTAATTAGGTGCGTCGTATTTAAAATTAATTTATATGAAAATGAATTTTCCGCCGAGCACATTTCGCGCGTAACGTTAACGAAAATTCTTTTGTGTGCGTTACACGCGAAAATTACACGTGAGCGGACGTGAAATTACACGCTCGTCTACGGAAAGAACGTTAAGTGGGAAATAGTGGGACGAGAAAATGAACTTTTACGAGAAAAGTAATTAATGCAAATTGCTATCGTTCCCGTGTAAAGTGTCGTTTAAATCGGTCAGATTTATTTTCGTTTCAACGTCGAGTTTGATGCTTTTTAATTTACCAACTACAGTCGGTTAATTCATTCTCTTTCGGGCAGGAAATTATTTTGAAAATACGCTTTCGCGACACAGAATGCGAAAGCTGACACACACCGGTCGGAGGGTGAAGCAGTCCTTTTTATTTTCTTTTTTTCTTTTTTTTTTTTTTGTAATTTTTATAACGGGAGAGAGTACCGAGACAAAACATTTTCACATGGCCCGGGACAGAGCTTTTGCAAATATTTTTAATTAAGAACGTGATATTTGAATTTTTAATTATGCAACCGCTGCCGGGGAAATTTGTTAATCACGCGCATAATTAAATACACTTCGTCGGATTAATAATTTCATTTTCGGCTGGAACGCAAACAGAAGGGCACGGGGATGGGAGGGGGGGATTAATTATCTTAATTAAAATTCTGACAAGCGGCATTTGATGTTCGTTTATATCGTTAATAAAGTACGTTAATTAATAAACGTAACCGAAGTTATGAACCATTTAAAAAAAAAAAAAAAAAAAATAAGAATTATTAACCGTGCCGTTACCGAGATATAATTCATTACAATCTGAAACTGAACGCAGAAAAGGCGCACAGTATCAGTCAGCGTTGTTGCCACAATCATGTGCGAGAGCAGGAAGACCGTACTTCCAGAAAAGTGTCCAATTATATGTATTTTTCGAACGTGACTATCTCGAAACAACTACCTCAACGAATTAAAGATTAACCGTATGTTGTAAAAAATCTGATAGGATCGTGTTTATTTCGAGAAACAAACAGTCGCAAAATCCGCGCGTTTCGATCGCGTGTCTAATGGAATTACTGCAACGGTTATCGCGGTGAAAATTTGATATCGGCCGAAGCACGTGCCCCGCTGTACTTTCTCGGAACCGCGGCTTAATATAAAACTGCGATAAATATAGTGTGCCCGAGTCCAACTTCGCGTGGACATTTAAAATGGTATTACGTGCGAGCGGTGTTTATATATTTCGCCAAGTATTTCTCGTTTATCAAACAAAATAGCATTTGAACGCGTCAGACGTAAAAAAACCTGCAATCTAACACGAAACAGGAAACAAGTTATACATACGAAAAAACGCTGCCGAGGCTTATCGGAAATTCAACACACCTACTTGGGTGCTTTGTTGTTTGTAATAACACGATTGAACGGGAAAAACATTTAATGCGTTCATGTTTTATTTGTTTCACGTTTCCACTATAGACGTTACAATTCAATTTGATAATTAGCATACATTCGATTATTGTTTGTAATTTACGTAATTAATTCCTTGCATTACGCTGAAACTCGGAAAAAGCCGTGCTAAATTCAACGGCGAGCCTGACTCGCGAAAATAATGCAAGGCGTTAAATAACTGTAATTGTAATTATATAAACAAAACATAATCGCAATCATTTAATTGTAATAATCATAATTATAATGCAGTAAATTTCATCGTAACATTTATAGTCGAAGTAAAAATGGTAGCTTGTTCGAGACTGGAAAATTATCACCCTTCTTCCAGCTTCCCTGTGAATATTTGATACATCAATGGACCATTGATTATGTCTTCAACCGCGTGGGATAGTAAATAGCCTCCGTGTCGTAAGGACTCGTTACGTTAACAAGTTTGGAATGTTTCTCTCGAGATAGGGAACAGACAGATTGACGGATACACACTCGATTATCCTTCCATTGTTTATCACAGGGATTGCCAGAGAAAGGAACACAGGTCACCATCGCTCGACGATCGAGCTTCGTCCTTTTTCCCCTCGTTCGTGCACATGCGCGCTCCCGCCAATCCTGTTCCATCTCTGATAAATCGGCCAGCACACATTTGTGTAATAAACGTGTGCTCTCTCTCTCGCTCTCTTTCTCTTTCATCTCGCTAGAACGCGCTGAATAATCACAGAATTTAATCTTGTAACCCCGCCAAATTCACAAATCCTGTCGAAATTTATTTTCATTGTCGCCTCACCTTTGGAACCAATGTTTGTCCTGTCACCCATTTCTGGCTGATGTGGCGACCAACGTGTTAAAATCATTTTCAATGATTCTCACTTCTTCTTTCGTTAAAATATTAAGTACTCACATTTGAATCTCTAATTATTCACGCCATTGTATCGACGGATATTTTTTTATTTTTATATTACGAGTGAGTAAATGGTTTCGTAATAGAGAATGTTATTTGATATTTTATACTAATTACAAGGAATCGGATTGCAATTCTGTGCCAGCTTGAATCTCGAAAAGTTAATGCAAATTGAAATATAGTTTTACTTGTACCTCGAATAATATTCAATTGGTATTCTATTCGTGTAGTTGTATTAATATTAGAATAACATTCAATTATTCACTGTCCAACGTTGATCGATATTCGAACCGAAGGGAATTTAACATGGCGCATTTAAAATTGATACACTTATTTCGAAGCTGAATAAGTAATAGAATTATAACTCGGTGCGGTCTGAATTTGATTTTTATTTGAAATCATGCAGCTCAGAGGATTAATTCTAAATTGAAATATAGTTTCACTTCTGCCTCGAATAATATTCAATTAGCCCAACGTAGCTCGATACACAAAGCGAAGGGAAATTAACATAGCGCTATTAAAATTGCCCACGTGTCGGTGGAAAGAGAACAGAATTTCCATCGATCGATCGAACCGTTGAGAGGTGGTTAAAATACGTTTGCTCGTCTGGCCATTCTACCATCCCCCATCCCCCGTTCAACAACCAAAGTGCATTTCGCTATCTTATAGAACAGCGAACAGACGCATCGGTCGCGACCGCAATACCCTCTGGTCCTGTTCGATGTTACTTTGTACAGGTTGAATCAAATTAAATCGGAGCGTGCGGCGTCGTAACGAGGGACGTTCCGCTAATCCTCTTCCAATCAGATTTTCTATTGTACGACTAACAAGAAAGAGTGCTCCCCTTTTCTTCAGCGGTGGCAACCAGTAATAAATTTGATTAATGCTCGATTAAGGACGGCGACGTCTTACGTCATGTCCTGACCAATTTCCTCCTTTTCGCGTTTTTTTTTTTTTTTTTACTGTTTTTCAACGTTATTTCCATTTTTATTTCG
>NC_071981.1:3943915-3946408 GCF_026283585.1 Hylaeus volcanicus | reverse complement strand
GGAACATACAAGTATTTTATTTCAAATTTATTCCAAATCAAAATTCACTCGACAAATGACCAGAAGAAGAAACAGATAGACACATATATATAAATAAATAAATATATATATATATATTTCTTCTCCTACTCATTCAGCGAGAAAATAAATCGGGTACATTCTCCATGTACCCGTTGTAGCTGACATTTATATATATTCACGTTGTAGCTCACATATACATAATATGTATATATAAATTAATTTCTGTACCTTCCGGGAACATACAAGTATTTTATTTCAAATTTATTCCAAATCAAAATTCAGTTTACAATTTTCCTGACGTGTATACCGTTTGGCTCGTAAGTGTGATTTTGTTTTTAAATTATTTCCACGTTGAATTTTTATATATTTCACGTTCAAGCGAGCTCGATGTTCCTTGTATCATAGAAAGTCTCCTTTCTCACAATCGATTACACGATGGCCCACCGTGCATTAAAGTGTCCTTTGCGATTTCTTTTTTACATAGAAAATTTACATGGCTCATTTTAAAATTACTCTAAAGCATACCTAAAATATTCGCAAAATTGACAACAAACGAAGACAATTTTCCATGTAAACAAAAATCCTGGAAGACATTTAATATATCGGGTCTTTTGATTCGAGCGAAACAGAGGAAGGGGTTGGAGTCCGTGTACGCTTAACCGTCTCGTAGTGTTTCGGATCCATCCGACCTCGTTTCCACCGAGCACCTTCCCGTACATGACCACGGACAAGCGAGATCTCCGTTTTCTCAGGCAGGTACGCCCCGTATCTGTTCGTCCCCCGCATTAATTTTGTTTTGGGGACTGCACTCGTCCTCCACGTGCATTCCATCACGAGTATTTATACGACAGCGGGACGGTATACAGAGATAATTCGATTGGCTGACTTGATAATGAGTGCAGACTAATTAGGCAATAAAGTCAACAGCGGTAATGTCGGTGGTAATAGCTTCGCGAAATAATTAGCGTGGACATGGCCGTTAATTTTTACGATGGTATTTTTGACCGCTACCGACTTTATGGATGCTAATAATTTTGGAAATCAATAGTGGTGTCGACGCAATGTATTAATATCATTGGTACCGTCTATTATTATTATTATTATTATTATTATTGTCTATTACTATTTCAGTCGCGAACGTTTATTTGTACGAAAGCATCGGACCGCGATTATCGTTATTAAATTAGAAATGATTATTCCGTAATTTGCCATGTTATTCAGTCATCTGTTGTTACGAATTATAAATTATACAAAGCACGATGCAATACCGCGCTAATGTCTTGATTCGATTACGTTGCAATAGCTAGCTTGTTAAATGCTTACGATAATCCTGTCGTAAATGGAATCCCCCTCGGAAAGAACGGAGAACACGCGTACGAAAGAAGTAGGCACTATAATTATAACGTAAACACGGCGCGTCTTCTTCGTCGAGGAAATAATGAATCATTCTATGACTGATTTATATTTCGTTTTGTTTCGCGACATTCTTTCGTTGTTATTCGAACTGTGCGACTCTCGCAAAAACGAACAACGATCGGATATTATTCTCAGCGTTTCCAAGTGCGTCGAACTGCGAAACGTCGATTACTCGTGTTAGCTCTGCGCTTATCGACTGCCATTAAAAACGTAATACACAGATTCCACTCGCTGACAGAAGCAATTTGTGATACTAGTAAAAATTGAGTCGTCATTTGAAAACCAACAATTCTATTCAATATTCAATCACATAGATAGATAGATAGATAATTTATTTCTTGTCATTTTTACGCAAGGAACAACTTTTGCTTACATCGCATAAGAAATACATTTTATGAATATCTTAAATGCAATTAACCCCATTTATTAGTTTTCTTTTTATCGAATTTTAATTGTCTACTTAAAGGTGACACGAAATCGAGTCTAGACGTTCGTAGATTCTTTTTTACGCGACACCACAATGCAGACTAGGTTCCTAATTTTTCTTGTTTAGAATTTAAACATTGTTTATTCAATTTAACTAGTATCGTGTGTCGTTCCAGGACTGAAAGTCCTCGCTTGAACGTCCCGTGTGTGCGCGACGTTGTAAAGACCATTATATGCAGAAACGATGAACAGAGTCGGACGAACGACATTGTAATTAGGAACAAGATGCGCGTACACAATATGCCAGTAACACGAGTGAAACGAACCGAGTGGAACACGCTTGTTGGGAGAGGGTAATGGGATATTCGATGGAACGTACAATGAGACATGTAAATAGTTATTTTCAACGGCGTAATTCGCGCGGATAATGCGATTGAATTAGTTTGAAGTTCGATTTCTGAACGTCTGGCAACGATATCGTCACTTGTCTTTGTATTTAATCTCATTTTAACGACTTCTCTAAAAATGATATCTCATAATAAACGAGAATTTTCGTAAAATCGTAATAAATAATAATAAGTTGTAACGGAAAATAATAAATTTTCTAACCGCTTCTCCTTTTCTCATTTT
>NC_071981.1:3941772-3943905 GCF_026283585.1 Hylaeus volcanicus | reverse complement strand
AATAAATTTTGACGAATATTAAAATCGTAATAAATAATAATAAGTTACAACGGGAAATAATAAATTTTCTAACCGCGTCTCTTTTTCTCATTTTTTCGTATTTTAAATGTCACATCGATCGTCCAAAAATTATGACATCTCATGATAAACGAGAATTTTCATAATACATTTTAACGAATATTAAAATCATAATAAATAATGATAAGGTATAACGAAGAATAATACAATTTCTAATCGTGTCTCGAGCTCTTTCTTTTTTGTATTTAAAAAAAATATGTATCATTCGAAGCATATCTGTTACGACTTGTCGCAGTCATGCGGTTTTGTTTTCATCCATTTCATCACCTTAGCAATAGCTGCATAGAGCGAAATGCGATGTTGCGCGGCATTGTGGTCATTATGGTCATAGATGAACACATTAGCATGGCTTTAGCTGCGAAATGAGTCGCATAGAAACACATAACCCGATGGCTCTGTACAATCTACGATTACGTACGCGTACCGTTTACGTTCGGATAAAGCATAGCAGGCTCCATAGCGCGGACCATCCGCGCGTATTGTAAACTAGCCCGCTTGATAACACACTTGTCGCGTCGACGGTCGATAAAGAAGACCTTGAATTCGTGCCCGCGTTTTTTGCCATTTTTCTCGACCCAGTTTTTTAAGGGACAACTGATAACGTCGTCGTTTAGTGTTGAAATAAAAACAAGTGTAATAAAAATTGCATCAGCATAAAATTAACCATCGTCCTAAATTGCAACGTTCTATGCCAACCTAGAGGGAGATAAATCGTTTGAGCTTTTGTTTTGACTGCGGCTTTGTCGTAAAATTGCTGCACTTGAGATTTCCCGAAGGCGTCAAACGAAAGGTTTGATAACCAAGTCTAGCGTAATTCGAATTGTACAAGTTTAAGCAAGTCGAAAGTTCGAACGAACCGCGATATGAAATTTATTTTTAAATAAATTGCTTTAATATGAACGGCGACGTAATTACACCGATTTAAATAAAAATTATCGCTGGCCCCGGCGCCGCGCACAAAGAGAAATGATTCCACGATCGCCAGACGTATTCAGCAGAGCCCGTTGCTGAAATGTAGCAATAACCGAGAGTGGTGGATTTTCATTTACTCTCGGCGCCGTTACTTCCATTTCTGTATGCAGCCAGGAATCATTTTGAATAGAAAATGAGCAAAGCGAGCCTCGTGCACGCGTTTATCGTGTTTTATATGCCCTTTTAGATTGTTGCACGAGCCCACTCGTCGAATGAATAATATTTTCAGTGTTAATGTTATTTGGGATGTTGCCGTTGCGGGTATACGTTTATACCGGATTTTTGTTAAATCGCATTCACGGTTAATAAATCGGAAAACCGTGGTTTTTGCGAGTTTTGTACGTAGATGTATTATACAGAGTGTTTCGTGTAACTCGGAATGATTCGATATCTCGCGTGGAGATGACGTTATCATAAAAAATGTTTCCACGAAAAGTTGGTACAAAAGGATCAATTATTTGGTGTAAATAATTTCTTCGGGAGTGAAATAGTGGGGGAGATTTAATAAATAAATTCATTTTCTTAAATAGAACTTTATATATTTTTATTCATAGCAAGATTGCATCTGTTTAGTCAAATACATCGACCTATAATAAATAGTTATTTGTGTAGTATTATAACGCCTTAGATTGGAGTTGTCTATTGGTCGAACTAGGATAGGGCATCTTGTTTTCTTGTCTCGTTGAGATGCGCTATGAAAAGTGGCTACGAAATCGCGAAATCCCCTAATCGTGACGATCTATTAATAATGGCAGGCTCGCCGTTACTCGGCGTGTTTTATTAACGCCTTTTTTTCTACGTTGACGGTTTTAATTAATCACTTCGCGATAACGCGGAGCTGCGGTGTTTCGCAACCCAAGGCTGATTCAATTTTATTCAGTATCGCTTTCAATTGCCGTAGTCGGAAAAATGTTCGTACACAGTGTGATGCAAAGTATAGAAGGCTGTTAAAAAGTCACTGGGAGAAATAGTGAAAATTTTAGAAATTTTAGAAGCTTCAGAAACATTAAAATATCAGTGATGGAAGTTTTAGAAATTTTAGTAAAGTTTGGTAGTTTTAGAAATTACAGAAATGTTAGATCG
>NC_071981.1:3938633-3941762 GCF_026283585.1 Hylaeus volcanicus | reverse complement strand
GCAAATGTTACAATGGCAGTTTTACAAGGTTTAGAAATTTTAGAATGCCACTATTACAAGTTTTACAATCTATAGAATGGTTTGGTAGACCTCTAGTCAAAGGATTAATTAAAGAATATAGTAAAATTACCAATTCTTTTCTCCATTTTGTTCATAATATTAAAATCAGCCTCGAATTAGAAAATAATCTTGAAGTTCACGTTGGTTACAGCGAGCAGGGGATCTAAAGAGGTTAATTGATTTTCATGGCCGGCGGCTGTGTCCGTTATCGATATTAATTGAATTCTTTCCGCTCGCTTTTCTAAAATGTAATCCAATATGTGGAATATCGGACGTTATTTGCATAAATTTCGTCTGTTGGTTGTGTATTGATTTTCCGAAACATACCGCGCCGCGCTGTTTAATGGAAATCCTATCGATGATGTGCTTGTATCGCCGCATTAATCTGTTATTTTTGGAGAAATGATTACTCAGCTTTGACTCAACGGAGTGAGTGAGATTAATAAACAAAATGAAATCTCGTTGAAATTTAATTCAATTTAGTAATTGATACGTGGCCTGTGTAAAGCTGGCAGCTTATAAATAATTAAGAGTTCCGAGTTCGTTTTCAGTAGTTCTATAGTTCCTGGTCAATTAAACTAATAGTTCCGTCGATTACAACTATCGGATAACTTTTTAACCAATTTTACAATTATTTAATAGTTATAATCGATAGAACTATTAGTTTAATTGCACAGAAAGTATAGAACTCTTGAAAATGGTGCCAGAACACACATGTATTACACATAATTGAACGTGTACAATTTAATGCACTAAATAGCTGCTAGGAAATAAACGATAGCTTATTTGCGACTACAAACTTAACGAGCATTTAATATACATAAATGTTAACATATGCCTCTGTAGAGACAAGTGTTCGTCACAGACATTTTTAGATACAGTTGATATTCCAATAGCTTTTAAATATGCATTTGAATAAAACTTGAACAGAGAAATCCTTGATGTCAGTTGTAACGTAATGAAGATAATTAAAATACAATGTAAAAGCGGGCTCTCGTATCGAATTATGCAAACGCGAGCGCAGTACGTTTATTCTGAAACAAAACACGCCGGCTCGTACAATGCATTATTATTTGGAATTTACGACGGTACTCGTGAGAACGATGGAAAAGGATGGAGTCGTGTATTCCTCGGCAATTGTTATCTCGTGATCAAATATTGAATCTCTTTGAATCGGTATGTTCGTTTATTCGGGGCCGAGTTACCTTATTTGTATTTGTCGTCCGCCTAGTTGGAATTTTTAAAGGAAAATTTGTTTATTCGAGTAGGAGGATCGTGCGATGAAAACAACATTCGGAGCATAACCTGTACTCGAGTAAAATGAGAATCACTGTTACGAGCAGGTTGACTGCCCCTCCTCCATCTCTTCTCCCTCCCTCTCCCCCCACCGTGACTTCATGCCGGTGGGAAGTTGACGTTACACGTTGCGAACTATCTTCCCGCCAATCGATACGTACTTAATTAATTAATTAATTAACATCTTCGTACATCAGGTATCACTGTCAATTATAATTCGGTACAATATTCATAACGTCGCATTTCGACTTGTTGTTTCGAGTCATCGCGAGACTTGTTAATTATTATAATTATTACGATCGAATAATTAGTTCGAGAGATGTAAAACAGCACGAGTAAAAACCACATCGAGATGCGATAAATTCATATTTTCCGATATAAAAATATTTACCAAGGAGAATTAATTACTTCGTCTCGGTCTTTATTAACTTCAGAATTTCTATGGAAATATAATCGTACTCGCTACGTTTCTTCAGTTTTATTTTCGCGAAGTTCCGATTCGCTTTTATTCGAATAGTTATATTAATTCTCGAAGTAATTTAAAGTTCCACTCCCGACTCGCCGAAGTTGCCCCTTGTTAAACAGCATTAACTTGGCATTGAAGTTGATTTTACGTTAAAAAAAGAGAAAGAACACAGAAGAAGTGTACCTATAGAATTAAAGAGCCGTGGTTCGCCGGTAAATCTTGCCGGTAAACCTTTTGTTCTTTCGTTGAACGGTCAAGAGAACCCCGGCTGTTTGTTCTCTCCGTTGGAAACCGACCATTTACGAGTCACTTTCTTAATTAACCCTTATCGTTACAAACGACACAACGTATACTATGCTCCAGAAAGCCTATTTCTACGTGTACGAGCGTACGTATGCATAGACTCGGTTGTATACGTGCACGATACGCAGTTACGGTAAAACTATGCATCATATTTCTCAACGAAACTTCGTACGGTAATTTCCATGTAATTAGAATAAGCATTTTCGTGTTAACGTCGTGCCGCGGGAGTGTAGAACGCTTTCGTAAACACCTAGCCTGTTATTACTAATAGTGGACGTATAACGTCGCTCGGAGTTACCTGCACTCGCTGGATACCTTCGATAGAATAATTCGGTACGAAGGTCCGAGGGTTCTCAATAGGGCGAACAAAGTCGACGAACGTAACCTTTTCATCGTCGGGCTTGTGTAAACTCGATTCAAGGGCGATAATATTATTTCAGATGGACAGGTTACGAGAAAACAAGCATGTACTCTTTGTGGATCATTCTGTATAACCTTTTATCTTTTTATTTGAATAAGTAGTACTTTAAATAAGTATTGGGCTGTCCAGAAAGTTCGTGGCAATTTTTAAGAAACATTCAAAGACACGTTTGAATTTCGATATATGTTTATTGAATTATATATGTACCATTTTCTTCCACAATTTTTCCACCTTTTAAGGGATGTCCACGTGTTATTTGTTTTTAACCATTTCGATATATTCAGACCTGTACCGCCTACTAAAAATCGACATGGACTTTTCAGACAACCCGATATAATACACGTATTACACAGTTTTTTATCTCTGAAAATATAGATTTGTACGAACGTCCGCAGTCTAACCATTTCGAATTGTTTCATCGGTATCATTCGGTGGTAATTAATACATGAATCGGAGTATCATTATACGAGAGGAACAGTGAAGAAATACCGTGCGTCGGTAACTACGACATTCTATGTTCTCCCGCCTAATGAATAGATAAATTTACCTCGAAACATGTCACGTTCTCGATTCACGAAAATTT
>NC_071981.1:3935764-3938623 GCF_026283585.1 Hylaeus volcanicus | reverse complement strand
TCGAAACATGTCACGTTCTCGATTCACGAAAATTTTATTACGAGTCTGAAAAACAAGTTATCTATTAAGGGTGTCGAGAACAAAGAACTAACTACTCTTCTTTCCTACCATAAAAGATATACTTATCGACGCGCAACATTTTCGATAAATTTACCTCGAAACATGTCACGTTCTCGATTCATGAAAATTTTATTACGAGTCTCAAAAACAATGGTGTCAAGAGCAAACAACTACTATTCTCTTCTGGGATAAAAGATATACTTATCGACGCGCAACATTTTCGATAAATTTACCTCGAAACATGTCACGTTCTCGATTCACGAAAATTTTATTACGAGTCTGAAAAACAAGTTATCTATTAAGGGCGTCGAGAACAAAGAACTAACTACTCTTCTTTCCTACCATAAAAGATATTTATCGACGCGCAACAGTCCGGGAATTTTGCGAGAGCTTTATTTACTCGTGCAGAAATTCATCAGAAACATGTAGCATGGATTTCCGTAGAAAATAAAAAACGTCCGACGAAATTGTCTGTTCCCCCTCGATGCGTCGTCGAAAAGAGCAGAACTTCTTCCAGCATACTGGGGATTGTAATATTTATAGTCGGACATTAGGCAGGTATGGGAATCGTGTACAGTGGCTTGTAAAAGTTCGAACGAGGTCGTGGCGAACACTAACGTCCCGGTGTACCTTATTCGGGTCACTTCGTGACGCTTTGTAACCCTTCGTGTGTCACTCGGCGCATTTTGTCATTATGTGTACCTGCCGTGCCGCGATTTCGGTCGGGTCGATAATAATTATTAAATAAATGGAATTTTAGATACCATAACCTCGCAATAATATTAATTCTATCGTATTATACGGAAATGTTTTCGACTTCAGTCATCTGATAATAATTATTAATTAAATGGAAGTTTAAATATTAGTAAAATCAGTGAAATGAAAATATAGCACACTATTCTATCGTATTATACAGAAACGTCCGACGTTATTCGACGTCTTTATAGATTAAGAATTTATTTAGGGAATTTTCTCGTAGAGCCACGACTACGCGTGTTAATAGAACGTTTCCGAGCTCAGTTTTCCAGCGAAATTAAAGAAAGTTTCCATGCGTTTTATCTCGGAAGTATCTTAATGAAATCTCTCGGGGCAACCGGGAATAATCGAAGGAAGAGAGTCGAAATTACTAGTCGAATTAATGCTACATTTCTCGATTGTATTAATTCGTAATATTTCATTCCGCGCCACGGATGAAATAAATTTCGAGAGTAACGGGGGATTATTAGATTCGAATGCAATTAGCGGGGCAGTGGATATTAATTTGCCGTATATAAAGAACGGGTCTATACATATTTATTCGATGTTTTGCGCGGCGTGGTCTAATTATTTATTCTGGTGGAAACAAAACGAGGACGAGCCCGTGGCCGTTTTCTCAATGGCTTTCACGATTCAATTAACGGTCCACGGTGGCTCGTTATATTCGATTAATTCAACGAAAATATTTTTCGTACGTTTGTGAAAGTTTCACGGGTCGGGATGTATGCTAAATTACTTTCTAACGTTTCGAAGCAGCGTATAACGGCGGGACGCTGCCGCGCGGTGAACTTTTCGTGCGGGTTCTAAATTAAAGACCCCGTTTCGTTCCGTTGAATTTGAATAAGCTTCGAATAAGTTTTGCGATTATTTAAATGAAATTTCAATGAGGCGGGCGGAAATATTGGATTCGAAGATAATTACACAGACGAGAGAGCCGGCGGGGGGAGGGGGAGGGGAGGGGGGAGGGGGAGGGAAGAAGAGGGAGGGGGCCGAGTTATTGATCCGTGGGCGAGGGGCGGCGGGGGTGCATTTATGAAATTGCATTTACGAAACAAATAATATTTTATAATTAAAAACCAAGCACGAAGCGAATTCCCGAGGCACGCCCGCGAATGCCACAAACGAAAGATCGCAATTTTTCCTCGCATTTGGAAAACTTTCGAAACTTGCAAACCTAATCCCGTTAGCGAAATTTCTTTTCCCCGAATACAATTATTCTACGCTCGGATCTCGCGTTAGTTTCTCCTCGCGAGTAAATCAAATTCATAATTCATACTCGTTCTATAATAACGAGGAGGAAAGTACGGAAAGGTTACGATGTCTTTCGCTTATTACATTCGTTAAAAATTGACGATTTAGTAGTCGGGAAACTTGATAACGTAGAATGGAGCGTGTTACGCAATGTTTTCGCGGACAGAGTGGGCCGGGGGGGAGGGAGTCGCGTGGAAGGGGCTAATAATGGCTTTCAATAAATTCGACCGACGGAGCGTGAGTGGAAATTCGTATTTTTCGCTGGTCGCTGCAAATGAAACGATAATAATTGTTTGAGCTAATTCAGTCCAAATAAGGGAACTGAAAAATGATTTAACATCGGGCAGAATTTGAATTTATCATTCGACCGGCGCATCCATATTTATCGGGCACTTTTATCGGGGAAGTTTCTCGTTCGAGGACGCCGAGGGGGAATTAATTGAATTTAGTTGCCGTACAAAAGAATAATGGACTGCGATTTAAACGGTATTGCAAATCTACTTTTTCGCGACGGTGAAATATTGCAAGCAAACTTCTGCGTGTCCTTATGTTAAGGATAACGACGACGACGACCACTCTTATAAAATGGTGAACGTCTTTCTGGGACTTGCAATTATTAAAAAGATAAGTGGAACTTATACTTTGTTGATCAAAGTTTGAAATGGGAAAAGAATTTCTGGGACTTGCAGAGCTTTCGTAGAGACTTGCAATGATAGAAAGAAGTTATTCTTTGTTGATCAAAGTCTGAAATGGGAAAAGAATTTCTGGGACTTGCAGAGCTTTCGTAGAGAC
>NC_071981.1:3933074-3935754 GCF_026283585.1 Hylaeus volcanicus | reverse complement strand
TGTTGATCAAAGTTTGAAATGGGAAAAGAATTTCTGGGACTTGCAGAACTTTCGTAGAGACTTGCAATGATAGAAAGAAGTTATTCTTTGTTGATCAAAGTCTGAAATGGGAGAAGAATTTCTGGATCTCGCAGAGTCTGTAGTGGTAAAACATTTACCAACTTGATGAGTATTTTATTAAAACATTACATTTACAATTTAGAAGGAAATTTACTTGTATTCGTCCACCAGTTTCAATAACTTTCCATTAAATTATATTACAAAATTTCAGAGCCGTACGGCAAGGAACGTAATAACTCCTTACGGTCGGAACTTTTTATGAAGTTCCAGTCGGAGTCTCTAAGTAATATCACTCGATTACTTTTTCAGTGGAGGTAATAATAACAACAATAAAAAAGAAGATGACGTAACGTACATTTTTAGACATTACCGCTTTTACGGACAGTATAATGCTACCAACAGTAATAATCATAATAATATAGTGAATATGGTGGTAATAAAGTAAGTTTCATTTTTTCGTTACAATTGTATCCGTCAGCTAATCATGATTATTTTACTGGCATAATCAAAGACAATGTTGCTCGGGAGCAAAGCTGCCGGCGCCACAGTTATTAAAACTTTAATCATTTCTATTTCAAAGTACAGGCAGCGCGACAAGTTGGCAAGCACGGTCTCTAGTACAGTCGATGGGAAAAGTTTCACGCCGCTCCGAAACGGATCGATGGAGTTTCGTTCGAGTTCGTTGCTTCGCGTAATATTGAAGCTGGTAGCAAAGTTTGCTTATATTGATGCAAATCAAACGAACAAAACAAACAGTTGAGTTTTCAAAGCGTAAACAAAAAAAAATACATTTAAAATAGATACGAAGTAGATTTAATATTAAACATTTGCACGGTCTGTACTCGTGTTTTAATAAATGGACCGCGGTTTCTGTTATATGGTTGCTGTGATTATTTGTTATTAAACAATTTTAATAAAACGACCGTGAATGACACCAAGCCATTAATAATACGCTACAAAGCAGATTTTCACGTGACTGCATTTTGTTTTACCGACCGGGTTGCCTTTACTGTGCATTGACATTTTAATTAACATTTCGAGGTTAATGAAAATTTTACATTGTGACTACTTTATATTTAGTACAAATGCAAGGGGAGCATGGTAAACAATAGCTGCGCAATTTCCTTCAGCCTCGTTAATTTATTTTCGTTTCGCGTTGAATCAGAGGAGCAATCTTTCAACGTATATTAACATCTTGCTTGGAAATATAGTCTCGACATAATTCATCGCCCTGGCAAGCTGTGCTGTCTTATTTCATTTAATTCGATGTTTGAGAATAAACAAAATTAGCTAAGTTAAATTGAATCAAAATTATTCAAATATAAATACAATTCGTTGAAACGCAATTTTTAAAATACCGAACGAATAATCATTTTACTCTAGGGAAGCCGTTAAATATTTCCCTTCATTGTTCGGGAAACGATGCTATGTATAATATTGACGACGCAAACAAGCAAAAATCGTGCTTCAAAGGACGTTCCGTTTGAAAGGCGCGGCATTTACATGTTACGAAATGAAAAAAAAAAACTCACCTTCGCGAGAAAGGGATGAAAGGTAATCAACATGCGCAAAGAGTACATTTTTACTCGGTATACTGGCTCAGTGTTTCATAGTCGCGAAAAAGGAAGTATTTTCCATCTTTATAATCTCGTTTCCGCGACTAAATTCAAATTTGCTAAATTAAAGAAGGTCTTTATGCGCCCGTACGCTTTTCTTCATTTTTTTATCAACACTACTTGCCGACGCAGTTTGCCGCACACTCGATAATTATACGCGAACCGATACCAATGGTAATTAATTATCGTTAAACAGATTTGCTCTCTTTAATTTGACAAAGTTGGTTGTTGTCCAGGAGCTTTCTATAAATGTACGATAAGCTAAAAAGTTGAACGCGAGTGATAGTATTTCCCATTAAAAACGAATAGTTGAGGCGTGCGAAAGGAAAAGCGGAGAGCACACAGCGTATGCAGCGTAAGAGGATATTTGAATGAAAACATGACGGAATGAAAATTCGCGAAACTGAAGGCGCCCTTTAAAAGGTTCTATTCTTTCGTATGCATGCCGCAGAGAATGTACATACTAAGTAATACTGTAATCTAGGTGAGATGGAGAACTTTCGTTCCGATACCATTCCTTTCAGTGGTTGTTAAAGAATAAATCGTTGCGGCAAAAGTTGTCCAATTAAAACCTGCCAAGCCCCCGCCATTAATAGTACGATACTACATCGAGTTAAATGTCTGTGTGCTTTCTTGCTCTACGGTGGCCATAAATCATAGCCTATCTACCAACGACACAGTTCACCTCGCCGCATCGTTATGTTAATGTTAATGGCTATCGATGAGAAAGCACACAAGTAACTGGACCTCGCCATTCAGCCGATCGTTTATCTAATCTATAATTAGCGCTTAACAGCGGTGCACCTACCTGTTTCGAGCCTTTATGCAAAAAATCATTTTGCGAGATTTTCATTTATACCACAATACAAATTTAATCGAACGTTATGGAAAAGAAGAGATTCCATTTCATCCATGCAGAGTCGAAATAAATGTTACTTATTAAAGAAGAAATTAAAGAATTTCATTTATCATTATGCAAACATCGAAATTGATATCAGTGCGGT
>NC_071981.1:3929526-3933064 GCF_026283585.1 Hylaeus volcanicus | reverse complement strand
ATAAATATTACTTAGTAAACAAGAAATTCCATTTCATCCATGGAAAGTCGAAATAAATGTTGTTTATTAAAGAAGATATTAAATGATTTTGTTTCGCCAACCGCCACCTGCTGTACCATACTTAATGATTTCCCGCGGCAAGAACATTTTTTGTTACTACAGTAAAATCACGAAACGCAATTCGAACTTCGAATAATGGCCTGAACAACAATCATCAAAATTAATATCTCTACGATAGATACTACGCTTAAAACATCCCGTACTTATAATTTGTACATCTAGACGCCGACCTGTTATCGCTGTTAATTTACACACAATTTAACTTTTCATTTCCGACGGAAATAAAATATCGCTGAAAGAGGTATCGCATCATCGAATCGGACATCTCGAATTTCGTGTCGACGAATATTATCCCCCTCCCCATCACCTCCTCCCTCTCCTGTCGAATTTATTCGCACGTCGACGCGTGTCGGTCACAACGTGGAACAATACTCGTTAACAGTCCATCAAGATAGAGGATGTCACATATCGGCGAAACGCACAAAAGACCGGTTGAATATTTATGCGAACTCCGATTCTTTTCCCCGGCATTGATTTTCCCGATTCGTTTAAAAAGTGTTTATAACCGACGCGTGAAGCACTCGTATCGATTCAGCGCAAACAAACGTTTTTGTTCGACGAACGAACCTCGCGCACGAAACACCCGAAATTCCCGTTCTCTCCCGCATAAATAGAATCGATTTGTTTATTAGATTATAATGGACACGTAATGAATGCATGGTCATCGCTCGCGGCGAACAAGACGCGCTCGGAATGGATTCGTCGAATGTAGAGGAGGACCGAAAACGCAATTAGTTAATATGATAATAATGGCAAGCGCGAGCATGATTATACCTCTACGACGGGTAACACGCCGCGAGAATGTTATTTCTTCAATTTTCGGGGGTGGTTCGTGTCGAAATTCGAAAGCTGCTTTGAACCTGGAAACATTGCGCAATCGAGAAGGGAAAAACTGGTTAATTAATTCGATCGAAGCATAGCCGAAAAGAGGTCAACATTTTCCGTTCTGTGCTTGGGAATACAAACTCGTAGGGGTATAATACGTGCCGTACATCGTCAGACGTGACGCTATTAATCGTATTACCAATCTCCAATTACTCGATAGTTTATTAGTACACGATTAGTTCGAGCAGATTATTCAAAGGATTAGTGTCATGTCTGAGGCAGCATTCTGCTAGTTAAGTCTTATCGATGAGTTCAACCAAACTCTATGCCCCAAAACTGTTGCCATTACCTTAGTCCTGAACACTTCGCGAGAAATTTCTCAACTTTCTTGTGTAAGACGAGACCTCTAACGATCGAGCGGCTCTACTGCTCCTCCTTGTAACAGGATCTAAACACCGACTCGTTATTCGCATCTTTTCTTTTCTTTTTTTTTTTATTAAGCGTCAGCGCCAAGAGCACGCTCGGACATTATTAAATTCGACGGGAATAATTAAATAAAGAACACGCGGTGCAATAAAAACTTGTTTCACGACGTTAACCAGCGAACGAAACAAGTTTTACGAAGACGAGGCAAAGGTCTCTGAAATCACGTACCGTTCGTAATGGATGTGTATATGTATATATAGTGTGTATATGTGTTCGTTCTACGTACTTACACACATACACACACCATGCAAGGTATACATTTTGTTCGCGATTTCCATAGAGAGTTAGCGTACCATGTTCTTCGCCAGTTCGAGTATTATTGAAGTTTCCATGCACTCGTGTAACGACGGAACAATGTTAAGGAACCTATTGCGATATCGACAAACGTCGAGCCCACGCGCGCGAGAGAAAACAGTGGTATTGTCGTTGCATTTGCTTTCGATGATCCATCTTCGCGGGCCAAACCGCGGTAGTTAAATCGAAAACAGGCCACGGACTCTTTATCTAGCATTTAAGGAACTCGGCAAAACACGGAACAGAAATTTTTCTCCGTTTTTATGATCAGGATCGAGCTAATACGGGGAGTCCTGTCTAAGAGACACGTGGTCATCCCCGCTCGGCGCCTCTTAGACAGGATTAACCGCACGTTCCGTGATACACTCGGGAAGTCCTAGCATCTATTCAATTCCGGATAGAAGAGTTTTAAAAATTACATCAAAGACTCGGAGGTGTCTCGACTCATAAATTTCCAAGCCACTGCACGTGTTGAATTTATGGGACGTTTAACCTCATTGGCTCTTGTTCGCATTTTATTCAATGTTCCATTAGGCTCGACGTTACTCGTTTTTATTAAGGCGTACGAGCCGGGACGGGAATCCTCTAACTACATCGATCGTTAATCAGTTGTCAGGAGAGTCGTAACCAGGACACATTCGCGCGAAACAATCTCGAATATTTCTATGCGGATAGACGCGCACAATTAGCGTGGTCGAACAATCACCGTGGAATAAGGAGTCGCGCAATCGCTTGGCGAATATATACCTTCTGGAAGAAAGCACTTCGGTACGTGTTCCCATTTACTTGCTCTGGGTACATCTCCCGTAGTATGATATCCGCGAAAAGAAAGTGATATAGGAGAAGAAGAGCTATACATATTTTAGAAGGCAGAATTATTCCTCTTGAATTTTAACGATGAAATTACCTCGGGAAAAATGTATTCTATCGATCACAGACCGAATCACATTTCTTCATGGAAATTTCATGCCGAGACAAAGGAAAAGTACATGGTTTGCAGTTGTTTCCAACTTGGACCGTTAGATAGCTACCTTTCTCGATGCTTGGTTTGTTTGAAATTCTCTATAATAGCTGAATGTCATACCATTTAGAAGATGAAATATACTGTCGCTTAAATTTCTTTCTATATGCGTGAAAATATAAATTTGCATAAACATCCGCAGTCCAGCGACAAAAGAACTCTGTACGGAAATAATTTAGTTTCATTGTCTCCAGTGACAACCCTCGATGAATAGCAATCTCTAAACGGTGATTGACTTCCGAAAATTACGTCGCGGTCTTTAATCTCGCTTTTTTATTCTCTTTGGAGCCGTGTTTGCGGCAATAAAACATTAGGAATTTATGGCTCGTCGAAGAGTCTTTAAACCCTCCTTTTCATTATTGGAAGCTGGGGGAATCTTTTATGCAGCCGTGTTTCCGTCATCGATCAACGTCGCGAAAGAATAAGCTGAAAGCATCTGAAAAATGACGGGATATACCAGACATCTGCCTTACCGACGGATCCTTTCACCGAGGACGCGCCGTGGTCGTTGGGCGATAATAGAGTAGACCTAACAAGCAACCGTGTTTTGCATAACACAATACGAGACATTCGTAATCCACCTAATCGGTACACGTCAAGGATCTAAAAGTTACACTTGCTAGCAGTTTCGTCGTCGTGGAACCTCGAAAGCCATAGTTATCGAATGGAGGCTGTTGTGGATTGAGTACGAGAGCTACAGTTAAAAAATAGAAAGAGAATCGCGGTACCTTACCTGTCTCTGTCCGCGCGATCAAACGTCAACGATAAACGTCCAAGAAATTCTAGTTTGTC
>NC_071981.1:3924576-3929516 GCF_026283585.1 Hylaeus volcanicus | reverse complement strand
TGACTCTGTTATGTACGTGGTCTATTATGTTTACGACTTATAGAATAGCTTTCAACTTGAGGAACGCGAAGGTTCTGTCACAACTGCAGTTTACTCTGGCCTGGGGCACTTCCTTCCCTAATACGTGTCCCACGTAAGTACACCCTCGCATACGTATACAAATTGGGTCGAGAGTTTGCTAATTTCGATGCTTGATTCCAAACAAGCTTTTTTATTCGTAAAAAAAAAGATAGCAGTTATCGTGGCACGGTAATTGTAACACGATTATTAAAAAGCGTAGGAGGAATAGCGGATGGCTCACTTGGTAAAGCGAACGGCTACAAGTCTCGGGATCGTGAGTTCGTATCTTCGCCGATGCAATTCGGTTTTTATCAGCGAAATATGTAAAAAAAGGAAAAGGTTGATACAATTTATTACAAAGATATTAGTTTAAATATGGAATAGATGAAAAGTAATAGCAAACTTTTTAAAGGACAATGAAAGTACAAAGGGATTTGTTTGATTTAGAAGGTTTTCGAATTAGAGGGGGACAGTTGGGACAGGACGTTGTTTCTTAGATTATCATCAGACACATCTGATAATTGCGTACAAGCCTTCCTGTTAGCCACGGGTCCATTACAACGCTCATATGACCATTGAACACCAATCTTGCTAATTAGTCACACAGTTCAGAAAGTGAGAAAAACCTCGAATCGAATATATGTATACTTAATATATCCAGAAAATACCATCGCTTGTAAGTCTATCATTGTAATTACTACGTTTTCCACGGCGATTCGTCAGGAAAATGGCGGGTACATCGAAACGTCGTGCCCAATCGTGGAATCAATTAAAATTTATTTGCTGATATCCTTGCAGCGGTCGGTGAAATTTACAACAGTGTTTGCCGACGTAACAGTCGCCAGAATTACGCGTATAAATTCAAATTCGTTTCGACCCAGACTCGGTTTTGGGGGTTGTACTTCCACCCGGGGATACACATTTTATCACTGTCATCGTTTATCTCACCGTTGACGGGGTTCCATCATTCTCTGCGCGCTTCTTTCTTACAGCTTGCGTCGGACCCGCGGAATATCAGCGCGATAGCTTGCGTATACAAGAAAGTTATTGGAAAACTATTCGAGGCGGAGTGCTGAATATTTACGGGAGTAGGAGGGAATTTAGGAGGGAGTGAATACCGATAGTTTGGGAACTGGGAGTGAAACGCTGTAGTCACTGCATCGAGGGAGGCCGGAAACGTGAATTTTCAATTTTTGACCCTTTTGTTGCCGAGTGGTCGCTCATGAGCGCCAGCATTGTTATGTAGGCGCAGGGTGTAGCCTCTTCAGGGTTAACAACCGACGGCTAACACGTTTCTATCGCACAAACATGTATATCTTTGTGATTAGAGAGAAATGGAGCAACTCGATTTATTATTACAGCTATATACATATAATTTGACACGTTGATTTTTCCTAAAATCGGTTCATCGCTGCCTTCGTCCATTATACACACATACCATTTTTCAATTCACCGATACTCGTGTATCATATTAATAAATGTAACTATATACAATATTTGTCGCAAAAAATTACGACAATGGCACTGTTAGCGATCGACCGATTTTAGGAAGAAGTTTAGATAATATTTTTGAAATGAAAATAAGAAAGCAAACCAGCTCATCGATTTGCATGCTATATTTAAGAAAATTTAAGTTCCCCGGAGCACGTGAAATTGATTCGCTCTCGGTATCCAGCCTGGAATTGGTGTCTGTCGGAAACAGTGGCACGATCATTGACCTAGGATGCCCGTAGCGGTCCGGGGCCTCGCCATTACTCCAATATCGTTTTCTGCCGGTAAAGAGGCAGAAACCAGCCAAAGAAACCAAAAGAAACCGCTTACCACCGCGTCCAGAGGGGGAAGAAGTATTCCCAACGAAAACCGCGACGCGATAAACCTTCTAACGCGTACACGCTGAAACCGGTATTACATACACACACGCACACACGTGGGTTGGCCCCGCGAATAATCATACACGTACACGGGGAGAAAAGTCCGCGGAGTTTCGCCGAGCGTGGAATTCATCTCGCTCCGCGATCCCCCTACATTGTCTGAGGCCATCGGGAACTGGTTTCATCGGGACCCCGCGAAGCTGTTTGCAATTTCTTTTTTTTCCCTCTTCGTTTCTTTTTTTTTTTCTTTTTTTTTCTACCAGGAAACTGACAGTGCATTTTAATAGACGACGCGGCAGCCGACCTAAAGCGTCGCTCAAAGCTAATTCACGCGGGCTGGAACACCGCGCGGCGCCATTCGAAATGTTGGGCAAATGGTCGAACGGTTGAGAGACAAATTCGAGAAAGCTTAAGGTAGTTGTTGTTCCGTAGATATATTTAATGGAGAATTTCGACAAAACTTCAATCGATCGTTCCTTGATTAAATATAAATCATACCAGTCTATTTCGATTTAAATTGTATATTGGAAATTGCATAATCAAACATTTATTCGCTTTTGTAACTTCGTCAGAATTCATGAATTTAAATTCATTTTATTCGAAGCTTGTTTTTCAGAATTTTAGCTCTTCAGCGATAAGAACTGTTATTACTTTTTTTGTTAATGCAACGTGATTCAACGTTCAATTTTGTTTGCACAATTTGTTTCTCATATCTCCGCTTTAATAATAATAATAATAATAATAATAATACGGCTTTTACAAAGTGCACTTCCCCGTATTAATTTCCCTTTGACGTTATCGTACGCGGAATAGTTCGCTTGAATGAATCACCGTACCTCGATTATTGTAATGCATTGCTAATTACGGCGCGAAACGAATTTTCCAACGAATTTCCCGCATTGCGATTCTTTCTCGCATACAAAATAACGTGGAATTATTAATACGCGAAAGTTGCGCGAAAGAAAATCTGAAATAGGATCATTTTGATTAATTATTGAATTAAAAACGCGTCGAAATATAAATTCTACTTGGCTTCTACTTGGTCGTTGCATAAAGGCGTCTAGAAAATATTTTACGAATTAAAATAATAATAAAATTCAAGCTGCACAAAATTACAATTACTCATTCAGCTCTAAAATTAAGGTAAAATTAGGGTAATAAAATTAACTTCAAGCGAATTGAATATTCGAGGTAGAAGTAAAACTATATTTTAATTTATATTAACTCTCCGAGCTACGAGATTTCAAAAAATTGCAAAGACGTACTATTCGGCTTTGAAATTATTGTATTACCAAATTACGATATAATATATCAAATAACACAACGTTATTTTTAGTATAAATACCGAATGGGAAGCAGTAGCAGAATTAACTCTTCGAGCTACGAGATTTCAAAAAATTGCAAAGACGTACTATTCAGCTTTGAAATTATTGTATTACCTACAATATAATATATCAAATAACACAACGTTATTTTTAGTATAAATACCGAATGGGAAGCAGTAGCAGAATTAACTCCAAATAACATATTTATTTTATTCCAAAACTCTCCATTTACTCGTAATAAATTCATCCAATAATTCCACCATACACGCCGAGCAAAATTTTATGGCAGTTTCTAACCGTACCTAATCCTAAAGCCTTTATTCGAAAACGGCCACGCGGGAAATTTAGGAAAATTGGGTATTTTCAACGGCGCGATCTTTTCCCCGAATCCTATAAGTTTCCCGGCTTTATTCGTTATCCGTTACTCCGAATAAAATTCAGTTCCCTGGGTTCGAACTTACCGAAAAGTTTTCACCGTCACGGAACTCCAGGCCCCTGTAAAAGCATACATTCCCGGCGCGCGGCATAATAATAACGATGCCAACGATAAAGTGACGTTTTTACATTTCGCAGAATGGTGGCTAGAGGGAAAGCGAGCGAGGGGGGGGAGAGAGGGTTAAAGTTGCTATTCGTCGTGGGAGCTTCTGCAGGGGGTAAGGGTGGGGAAAAACAGCAAAAACTTGGCGGAACTTCGGATCTATTATTTGCAACGCGCCGAGCGTGGATAACAAAGTTTATCCTGCTCGTCGACAATGCCTTTTGACAACGAGAATCCTTGAAAGGTACGAAATAATGCTTGTCCCGAAACGTATCGAGGCTAGGGATACATTGTAACAGGCAACCGAAGCTGGAACAGTATTCGAGATCACCAGGACTATTTGGACTTGGTCGGGTAAAATAGTCTTAGCTCCGGGCGACATATTTTCTGCTCCTTACACAATTTCTTGGCGAAGAAATTACTTTACTTGGCCGGTAAAACGGAAAGAGAATGGAAACAAGATATACCTTACTCCGCCTCGATTTTGAATTATCGAAGTGGCTGAATAATTAGCTCTCACGCATGGTGGGATTACGAGATAAGTTTATTATGAGTAAGTGGAGAGTTTTGGAATAAAAAAATACGTGTAATTTCGAGCTACTGCATCTCATTCGATAATGATATCGTGTTATTATACATTGAATGTGTTATTTGATATTTTATACACCAATTTTAAAGCTACATAATACAACTCCATATTTAACATTAATGAAAGTATTAGTTCCCTCCAAGGTTTCGTTTAATGAAGAGGATATCCCCCAGCTGGAATTTCGGTCGCTGTCCGAAATAATAAATTTATTCGCCGAAACACTTTTAATTAGAAACATATCCATGGCCCGTGCGTGTACGTTCGCCCCGGTGCTATCAAGGAATTAGGTAAATTAGATTATTAAGAAGTTCAGTGAAAATTACTGGGTCTTTGCTGTAGCGTGTGCCGTCTCGCCCCCCCGCCCTTTCCGTAATTTAATATAACCCGTGGATGTATTTCACCTTGCTCCACCGTTACAGAAGACCAACTTTCGTGGGAAATTTTCGGGGTAAAAGATTGGGCGTCGCGTGGATGAGTTTTCTTGTTTATTTAATTTTTTAACGGACTCCGAATGAAAGTTAAAGGGAGGGGGGAAATACATTTCAATGTAACGTCAG
>NC_071981.1:3902272-3924566 GCF_026283585.1 Hylaeus volcanicus | reverse complement strand
TATTGTGACAGTATTAAATTTCATAGACGCGGGCAACGTAGTTAACATATCCGTTAACATCTGTTAGCGATCCAACGAATTCGAGTTTCACCTCTAGTGTGACAGAGGGGCTACGAGTCAGAGAAAAAGAGTAGGATTACGTAAACGAGCAAAGAAAAAATAATTTGGCCGCCCGGAGGACGATAAAAGACTCGTAGCTTCTCGATAGAGACGTTCTATGAAAGTTAACTCTCCCCCAGCGTTTCGTGATTTATTTAAACAGAGCGGCGTATTTTGTTTATCCAATAAATTTATCGTTGCGAGAGTTTCGAGTTCGAAGCACAAAGAGCCGGGTGAATTCCATGGAAATGCATTTAATCGATAAACTCTACTCCCGCGCTCTTTCGAACAGAGACAGACGGTAAATAGAGGGTGAATTTTCACCTCCCACCCCCACACCTCCTCGGAAGAGCAAAAGTTTTTTCTCGTTTTCATTAGCTATCCTTTTTTTCGCCTGTTAGATCTTGTTTCCACTTACCGTTTGGAAAGGACATCCTAATCTAGCACTTTGCGAGAATCATTTTTGTGTTTGCACTTCTTTCTAGATCTGTTTAGGATCTAAGTCCTAGTTAGAAGTTTATCGAGAGACTTGTAGGGGTAGTTATTCTCATCGGTATCGAATCAATCTTCGTGATTTCTTCCCAACCAAAGTGCCCGAAATAAACTTTGGCAATTTTGAAATTTGTCTCGCATAATTCGATGGAAATATTTTTTAACGACCTTAAGCAACAATAATCTATTTTCTGACCCAGAGAAAAAAGAATATCTCCCGTTCGCGCTACTGTTCAGCGTTTAGGCAACGTTGTTTAACCGGCGCAGTTGCCTCGGACTTAACGGAATACGTCGCTGTAACTACTTCGTTAACGCAAATCCTCTGTCGCCGGTGGACTTGCTTAGAAGCCGCGCGCCGGAATTCTCGGGCGCGTTAAAAGATAAAATTTGCATCGACGCGTCGAAGGGGGCATCGGAATAATGAATAGAAATGAAACATAAAACGCAGCCCCGGAACTTTGGTCTAAAAACTTTTTCTTTGCATGGAATTATAAGTTTTAAGCGCGATGTTTAAGTTTCATAAAACTGTTCGAAGATTCGCCGGCTATTGCGAGAACTGAAATATTGGAGCACAAGGACGGCGATGAGGACTTTCAACGTTTGATTCAAAGTTTCGTGGTAATTTGTGACGAGGACTTCTTAACGTCGGCTCGCTTTATTTCGTTAAGTTCATCCGAGGATCGTATACGCAATTTTAATTAATACAAATAGAGGGAAGCTAAAAATAGATATCCGAGTTTCGAATGCGTGCAATTATTTCGTTGGGTACGACGTTTTTATCACGAGAACGTAGACTTTTAATAGCAAAGTGATTTAACACCGCGCTCTAAATTAGATATTCGCGTTTAACAAAACACCCTGTATATTTTCATCCATAATAAGATAGAGTCTGTTTGGCCATTTATTGTATAGCCTCTAATTGCCGTTTTTATTCTCGATAGATTTGATACAAGCCGTCGGGCGATTTGTAGTTTCGGTTGCCAGCTAGCAGGGGTAACCGAGCGTCTATTAGACATGTAGCACCGGTTGCCATCTAATAGGCGCAGAGCAGTTGCCCCTGCTAGGTGGCAACCGGAGCTACGTCTGTAGCCAGACGGGTTGCATTGCATAGGCTCACTAAAATCTCCGATCTAAGGATTTATATCACAATAAATGACCTCGTACGATATATATATATATATATATGTCCATGATTTATTTCATCGAATACTATCTTATCATGGATAAAAATATACAAAGTTCCACTTGAATAAATTAAAAGGGGAAACTAAATTAAGAGGTACTTGACAATTTTTCTCTGAACAAAAGCATCGCGAGAAACATTTAATACATGGCTCCCCGCTGTGGTTTACTCCTTTAAACCTTCCGCATTAAATTCTGCACGGAAATTTAATTGAAACGGCGGAAAATACAAGGGATCTTCCGTCGCCGGGGTTATTAGTCATTATTATAAAGTCGTCCTGTCGCGTACACGGATTCAATGCCGAGATTATTATAGAATTTTCGAAAGACGAAAAACCGTGGGACCACATTATGGCAAGTAGGGCGAGACGGTAGAACGAACGGCTCGAAACGATTAAAAAGAACTCTTAATTGCTTTGCATTGACGTAGGTCCAGAGGGTTGCTGATTATTCCCTCATCCTTCCTGACGCAGCCCGTAATGATGTACCGTTTTACTTGCGCTTTCGCTTAGTTTTTCCGCGCAACCGGTGAGAAGGAAGAGAGGGTTACGCGCGAAACGCGTCTAAATTTATTTATATTCAAAGCGAACAACGGACTCGAATTGATAAATTTGTGGATCTTCTTTTACCTTTGATCGCGGTAAATAATTCTCGATCGCGACTATTTCTTCGCTCTTGCAAGTATTTTAAACTTTTTCTTAAATAAATAAAATAAAAATAGTTTCTTCTTATTTTCTACCGTTCAATCACTAACTCTATGATACTTGGAATTTGTTTCTCTTATCTGCTACGTGATTCCTTCGATAAAAACACCCGACGTTTCTGTGAAAATCATTTGTTAATCACGTCACTTGGCGAGTGCAATCTTTGCAATGGCCGAGAGCTGAAAACTTCGTACTCTATTTAACTAGAAGACACGGGAAACAGTGGCGCGAGGCGAGTATGGCAGCCGGATAAAGAGCGAAAGGGGATAGGAATAAGAGAGGAGGAAGCGAGCCGCGTGGGTGTTGGGGAGGGGGGGGGGAGGGAGAGAGACAGCGAGTGGCTCGATCGATCCAGAAACACCGTGTGTAAACTACCGAGCATAATCAAATTCCTTTTAGCTCGAATCCCCTCGCGTATCGGTTTCAAAGTGCCACTGTTTTCATTCGCGCCGTCCGAATCTGGTAAAAACGCGTCTCTCTGAGTGAGAGGGAACGGCGAGGGGGTCCGGAGGGTGTCGTGTTCCGCGCGTTAATCGCCAGCTTCGTTAATTGAGCCTGGTTGCTGCTAATTTTCACCCCCTTCGAAAGTCTTCGGACTGTGTTTCACGGTCTCGGTGCGGAGAAAATTTGAGAGGGGATTGAGGTGGTTGGGGAAGGTTCGAAAAAAAATAATATTGTGTTTTAGGATTTGTATGATTAGGATTTATTTGTGTATTTAGGAGACACAGAAGCGTAGAATACACTGTTTACGTCACAACGAATAGAGCTGTTTGACAACCTAATCCTAGCTACAATAATGCCTCGGATTCGAGATCAGTATTAATCTTTTTTCCTCGAGCTTACGTTCGATTCAAACGAACGTAATTAATCATATATTAATATTGATATAATATGTGATATTCGATGAAAATTTCACAGATAGGTTGTCGAGACAGAAATGAACGTTGGTTCGTCAATTAATGGCTAGTTGGAGCGATTTGTTACCCACGTCGATCGGTACACGACTCGAGTGAAATATAGATTGGAACTTTTAGGTCACCCTATACTTCCTGAAAGCGCGCCATAGCCCCATCTACTGCCGCGTGCTCGAGGGTTTAATCTAACAATGATTTATGCCTCGCAGTGGCTCTCATACGTATCGATTTAAACCTGTCACGGCTGTTGAAGTTAATCCTGACACTGCCTCTCCTATCCGACGAGTGTCACGAGTTCATCTATCATGGCTAATGAAATTCTGCGTTAAGTATAGCAATCGGATGTTTGTTGATTTATAGGACACGGTTTATAGGAAACGGTTTAAAATTGAAAGAAAATTCAAGCTTTAAATTTGTTCGACAAAGAAAATATTCAATTAGCAGAACGATTCAGGCGAGGAAAAAGAAAATTAATTTCGCCGGCTATCTTTTATTCGTGAATTTGATTTAGATGACTTTTGGACTAAATCGGAAGGTGCGGTTTAAAAGTAATACAGACTTCTCAGATAAGATAATAATAACGATAATAGCACCTTTTTATTATAAATACTGGCATTTTATCGAAAAGGAAAATTCAACATTGAACGAAGAAAAAGAAAATTAATATCGCCGGTTATCTTTTATTCGTGAATTTGATTTAGATGACTTTTGGACTAAATTGGAAGGTGCGGTTTAAAAGTAATACAGACTTCTCAGATAAGATAATAATAACGATAATAGCACCTTTTTGTTATGAATACTGGCATTTTATTGAAAAGGAAAATTCAACATTGAACGAAGAAAAAGAAAATTAATATCGCCATTGCGTAATTGTGAATTTCAATCTAAATTCTCGGATAGGATAATAATAATGATAATGGTCAATCAATCTCAGATAAAGCAACGATAACGATAACAGTTCCTTTTTTGTTATACCAGGGCTGTACACGTTAGGAAATTCAACGTCGAACCAAGGAAAAGAAAATTAATTTCTCGAGTAAACTTTTATTTGTTATTCGAGTCATTTATCTAGATGAGAATTTCGACCTAATTTGACGAACACGCTTTAGGAGCGAGGATTGAGCGTCACTAAAATCAACACGCTACTACATATTCCACTCTACGATTGTACCTTTACCCCCCCTCCTCCTCCTCCTCCTCCTCCTCCTCCTCCTCCTCCCCCGTCCCCCACACCATTTCGTCCTTTGCCCCCTACTCCCGCGCCTTGCTCCCTCCCCCGACGGCCATGAATGTATTATGTACGCTCCGTGAATATGTCAACTGCAGCATTGCGGATTATACGGTGGCTCTGCGATTTTGTTTCTTCTCGTTCGCCCGTGGCTTTTCATCTTTAAGGGTTTACGCCAAAGCACCGACGCGGAAATGTAGGCTCGCTTCGGAGTGTTATTCGAAAGGAACCGTGCCTTAAAAGTAATTTCTGCTTTCGTGCTCGAAATGCACGCCCTTTGAACCGTCGATTACGCTATTGAACTCTTTACGCTATTGAACTCTTTACGCTATTTTACAGTGAAACGAAAGATACGTAATTATAAAGTAAATTATGTTGGAATTGCAAAGTAAATAGAATTGTAATCTTATTGCACGTTTAGCTTCACGATTAGATTACTGGTATTTGTTTTGCAACATCGAGTGATTCTAAGCACAAAGGAAAATAGGATAGCTTCTTCCTTCCGTGTATAAATGCAATCTCCATCAATTCTTAACTGACCACCCAGTATCCCTCCAGCGACTACATTTCTTTCCTCTATCGGGTTCGCGGGCAGCGTGTCGTCCGAGGAATACTTCCTGACGTCTATTTTAATTTAAGTTACAAAAGACTACTTAAGAAGTTGAGTGAAAGACGAAGAGATAAAGAAGGTGGCGGGCGCGAGATGAGATTACCCAGATAGATAGAAAGTTTCCCCAGCTACGATAATAATATCACGCTGGCATGCTTGGGAGTATACAAGTCGTTTATTACGTTTAATGTAATAAATTTCGCTGGGTAAATGGTCGCGGGCCGAGTCGCGTTACACGGAAAAGTAATTAACGCCTTGTCTCAACTGACAGTCGCTCCGCGACAAAATCGCTCGTAGCTGAACCGCGACAAGAGGTCACGTTGCCGTGTAGGTTTTATTTGCGACAACTTCTCAAGATGCTTTTGTCGATTAGATTTAACATATGGTCTAATCGACGGAACGAGGATAGAAGAAGGAAGAGAAGGGAAGATTTTGTCGCCACGCGACTGTCAATCAGGACATAGAGTTAAGGTTCGTCGTGTCGCGATATCATTATCAATGACGCGATCCTCGCGTTCGGAACAAACGGATCGAACTCGCGAGCGGGAATTAATACGCACGGTATAAACAATTTCCAGTGTTATTTATCATTTTTCGCCGTCGGGGAATCAATCAAAACGGCCGGGGAACGGTCTGTAAAAAATTTCATTGAATTCCGAGCCGCGAGGGTAATTTATGAACGGTAATGCGAAATTTATGTCGAACGTCGATACGATGTTTGCGCGATAGATCTGTATAAAATTGATTCACCATTCTTCAGTTGCGGTATGAATTTTTACAAAAATACTTTTCACAGATTTCGATTCTCCCAAACGGTTGGCTTTAATTTGGATGCTAGGATGCTAATGGTAATTTTGAAGCAAAGACAAAACATAAACACACGTATAATTATTCCTCGAGAGGTTAAACTTGAACGTTGCTTCCCATGGCTTACAGAGGGAGAGAAAAGGGAGAGAAGGAATTACGCAAACTCCAAATTACTTTTTCCCGATACACCCGGCCCAGGGGTTCATTAACAATTCTTAGTATTCTCTCCCGTGCCGCAAACATCATTTGGACCACTGCCATAAAACATTCCCCCGTGCCGTCTTACCCTATCTTTTCGCTGGTTTAGCAGTTAACTCCCAGCCCTTTTCATCCCAGCGCCTGATATTGGTTGTTAACCCCATCCTGGGACGCGGCTTGATCCATCCATGCCACTCTTTAATGGTCGTTCGGAGACAGGGAATCGCGGAACGAGGGCGATTTCGTTCGACCCAATAAACGTTGGCAAAATCTCGTCATTCTTCCACTCGTTAATTACAGGTGAATCTTTCACGAATGTATTTTACTCTGCAAATATCGCGATACGAACTCTATCCTATAAATGCATAAAAAATCCACGGTTCAATCATCGTGTTCGCCTAATTCGCAGGTCATCTTCTCAAAGCATCCACGTCCATCCTCTTTCGCGTGTCCATTAGGCGCGAGATTCGAATGTCAATCCTAATGGAATAATAGTGACAATTGCATCATCCCTCTCACCTCTCTTCCCTTTCACAACAAACGTGTTGCTGAAATCACAAGCAAAAATAGATGGGAATAATGTCCCATTTAGCACCGTGGGGCATTATCGGCCATTATACTTCGTCGGGTCGTTCGGTGTTGGTGAATTGATAGGTTATCGGTGTGTGTGTTAGGGTGGCGTGCGAGTCCCCATAGCAACGTCGGAATACATTTCCACGTGATTCCGTGCATACTGTCCACGTAGCGAGTTTGGGGTTAGATCTGCGCTGGTGTCCGTGCCAACATCGCCCGCTACCTTCTGCCACATTCTTGCCCTTACACACGTGCACCTCCTGGCTTCCCTCTGTTCTTCTCTTTCTCCCCACACCACCGCAGTCCCTTTAATCCCTCTATCCTCCCTCACCCCTCGCACCCCCTTGTAGATACACATCTCGGATACGTGCAGTCAAGGGGAATGCCCGGGCGCATAGAGTGTCTCATCTTCCGAATGCACGGCTAAACGACGGAAGTGGGGGCCAAATTTTCGACGCGTAAAATGACTCGGTGTCCTCGAGGCTCCCATTGTGATCGCGTTATTCGATATTCGACTCGCCAAACATCGAGAGTGGTCAGGATCTCTTCGGTTGCTTTTAATGTCAGTTTAAAGTTTGTACATACAGTCGAAGCAACCACTTTGTGTAGGGTATTGGGATGTTTCAAGTTTGAGTAATTAATAATTGATATTTGGATATTTCACTTCTTATAATTGATGAATATAATTGTTAATATGAACCCATTAATATGAACCCATTAATATTTGAAATGGTTTCCAAATTACCTTTCACAGAGATCAATGATAATATTGAACTATCGCCGGAGAATTTTCTGCGACGCAGTACGAAAAACGGTCCACCGCGTTTTCTCGTTGTCAGTGTCACTCACTTTCTAAAACTTCGCAATCGGTCAAGTGGCTCAACCATTCCGATCGGAAAGCGAGAGATTACGAATTTAGAGGAACTTCTGCGCGCGAAGTTTTAAGGACGCGTTCAAATATTTAAATCGAATCGTGTCGCGAAGTTCAACTTCCGCCATCAGTTTCACCGGCGAGTCTAACGTGATTACGAAGTTGCCACAATTTACCCGGTCGTCCCGTAACAACAGGTTCCGGATGGCGCGATAGATTGGCGTTGCGCGAGATACCCGATGCTTATGTTCTTTTAATGCTGCTCAGAGACACCTGATCATCCTGATACACGCCTAATAAAACTTAATACAGCATAATGGAGACTATTTACATTGTAATACTTCGCGACTAGGTGAACTTATGCCACCTCTTTTTTTGAGTCCGGTGCAATCACGGCAAGGATCCCGTTACGCTTAGTCAATGGATCGGTTGCCTGCCGCCAGGGGCACTGAGACGGTTGCCTGCCGCCAGGGGCATTGGGACGGTTGCCTGCCACCAGGAACGTTGGGCCGGTTGCCTGCCGCCAGGGGCACTGGGACGGTTGCCTGCCACCAGGAGCGTTGGGCCGGTTGCCTGCCGCCAGGGGCATTGGGACGGTTGCCTGCCGCCAGGGGTACTGAGACGGTTGCCTGCCGCCAAGGGCACTGGGACGGTTGCCTGCCGCCAGGAGCGTTGGGCCGGTTGCCTGCCACCAGGAGCGTTGGACCGGTTGCCTGCCGCCAGAGGCACTGGGACGGTTGCCTGCCACCAGGAACGTTGGGCCGGTTGCCTGCCACCAGGAGCGTTGGGCCGGTTGCCTGCCGCCAGGGGCACTGGGACGGTTGCCTGCCACCAGGAGCGTTGGGCCGGTTGCCTGCCGCCAGGGGCGCTGAGACAAGTTCCACGAACATCCCCACCAAATCTTCCTTCCTGCCCCTCCAGAATACATATAAAGCTTAAAAATCGAGACTCTAAATAAAACACCCCATTGCTCCAAAATTATTTCCAAAATGAAATTATTTGTCAACGTCGAAAGGCTTTATACAGTAACTGTATACGGAGGCGTGAAGTTTCCTAGCACGTTATCTTTGAATTTCTCCCTGATGGACAGGTTATCGTGGCCGATTCTCGTCAAACGTTTCCCGAACGATCATCGAATTAGTCCCATCGCCGTGATACAAGGCGAGCAAGCTAGAGAGTAGATGGTGCATGAAAGAGTATAGCAGAGGAAGAGTGAACAGAAGAGGAGATAAGTGGGCGAGTGTGATGCGACCAAGAAGGTAAAGCAACGCTGGAAGGTAAAAGAGTAGACAGAAGAAGAGGAATAGGGGATGCGAAGAGACAAGAAAAGACGGCAAAGGAAGGGGTTGGGAATGGGGCACGGATGAGCGCGGAGCTAAAAGATGAAAGTATAACTTCAGCCAGCAGTGATTCCCAAACTAAACAGAACGTGTTGAGTTTTATGCGAGTAAACGCCAAGTTCGGCCTATCGGGTAACGAATCGTTTAAATAACAGGAATACAACTATTTGATTGACCGGTTACTTTGATAGCAGCTCTGTTTTCGACCCTTTGCGCCTGTCCAACTGAAAACAGTTGTTAACGCAAATTGATCGATTTGCCCATTCGTTACTTTGAACGTGATTGCCCAGCCGTGTAAATATCGAAACATCATGTCCGATACGGGATACCGTCGATTCCGTGGAACGCTTTCAATGAAACGTTCGGCTCCTTGCAGCTACAATCTGTTTCGCTTGGCTCAAAGCTTATTTCGTCATGGGTTATAAATTTATTCGAATAGCAACCGAGTACACATGCTATTAATTCAATATTAATTAAAGTGTACGTTATCGTTATCCTTAAAGTGTACGCTAAAGTATAACAATACGTTACAGTATATTAATCCAAAACATATACAGAGTGTATTTTTATGTCAACACAAAATAGACACAGTACACGTATCCTGTTATTTAGGAGCGTAGTTTTCTCGCTATAGTAACAAGACCGATCCATAGATCGATTAGTTCAACTCATTCAGCGATTATTTTCCGCTGGATTTCCTCTCTGCTTCCCTAATCGAAAAGCTCCCGCGACAAGCAAAGTCTCACAGTTGAATTAAATCCCACAAATCAGCAGGTCCCAAGAGTTAGGTCAAAGTTTGTGAAAATGACGTCGCCGCTGGCATCAACGGACAATTAAATTATCGTCGAGGCAGAGTAGATAACGATGCACTCGAGGTACAACATAAACCACGGGTTACGTTGGCTGGATTATGTGTATACATAACGAGCACATAGGTGTTTTAGCTTCGCTCGCGATAAGTGAGTACCTATGTGATGGGGGACGGGGTCAGGTTACCCGGGAGGCTACACCGTGCCGCCATCTGTCGATGGATGGTCGAATCAGCAACGAGTCTGAACTCGGTCGACACAGTAGTTTCCTCTTTGCAGGTAAAATAGAATTCTAAAAAGAATCGACCAGAGGTAAAGAAGATCGTTAACGAAACGATATATACGTTTCTCGATAGAATAACACATAAAGAATGGGAAAATTGTATTTATACTGATAAGGAATACTTGTTTGGTTACAGGACGAGGTGCTGACGATATCGGAGAAAGTGGTGGTCCGCGTCAATGATCTCATCACGTGGTTATCGCCCGCGTTGGAATGGTCGTGGGGTCGGGAGGTATCTTACCCACCAACCCCTACGTCATCCCCGGAGAGCAGTCCGTTGAGATACGAGATACCACAGCCGCAGGTGCTCACCGACCCTGGCATCGATTTTTCCGACGTCGACAAGCAACAGAAGGAGTACGAGAGCAACGTCAACGTGAGGAAGACGGAATGCGTCACCCAGACGAAAGTAGTCGTTCTCTCTTACCCGAGGTACTGTCGATATCGGGCCCTTCTACGTAGGCTCGAGGGTGCCGAACCGTCCTGGCTTTGCTCGTCCATAGCAGCCGCACTAGGTGGGTTCACCGCCACACCGGGTACCAGGGTACTCTTCTGCAGGGACACCTTCGACTACCCTGACCTCGAAACTCACGAACTCCTCTGCAATCATCTAGGTAAGCTTACCGACTGAGTTGTTCTTGTTATTAGGTCGTCCCAAAAGTTTCTTTCGTCAGTTGCATTCAATTATTTCCTGTGGCAGTGTTTATATAAATAGACAATCTAATTTCTTAGATGTTGATGTTGTGACAGTAATGGAGCAAAATGAATCGTACGCAATTCAATAATGTAACATTAGACATAAAATATTGTGTATGTATTACTTATTAATAAAACGAAAGAAACTTTCGGGACAACCTAATACATGCAGATTAGTAGTAGAGCTATAGGCAAGTCCAAATTTAGCAGACTTAACTTAGACTTATTGTTAATCTAACAAATGAGCCTGGGTTAGGCCATGTTAGATCGTAAGATGCACCAAGACCAAATTCTCTACCTTCATCGCATTTCCCCTCCACTTTTCAAGCTGTGTAACGAGATATATTTATTCTGTTACTACCCACCCATTTCATCGCCTCGCAGCATTTTTCACCATATAACGTGACATGAATTACGGCTGTTCGAAAATAAAAAGATATTCAATCTTAAAATAATGTATCTCTCGTTTGTATTCACTTGTCAGGGCAATCAGCTCGAATGAATTCAAAGTTAGCGAATTGTGTACTCTGTGCCCACCTCCAAATACACCGAAACGCGTTTCAACGAAGTTTAGCATTATAATTCGGTTAGTTGCAAAACGTGTCAAGCTGTCGCTCCAAAGCTTGTCGTGTTCCATTTAATAATTAAACAACGCTTCGCGCGCGCGCGCAGTGTATTAAAATGAACCGAAAAATATCCGAACAAGAGCCTCGTCTGAAAATATATTATCAAAGATAGCAAATGGCTTGGTATAATTCATTTAGTGTAGTTTCTTTATTGAAGTGCCTATTCTTTAGTTTCTTTAGATAAGTGCACTGTAATACCATATGCGAAACCAACAAAGGGTAAGAAAAGTGTCGAGAAAGGAATTGTTCTTTCTAAAAGACGGTTGGTAATTTTACTCGTGATGCTAAAAAAGATTGAACAGCACTGAGATTTAGGGAATCATTTACCGACGGAGACATTTGCGCGCGCGATCACAGCAGACGACAATCGTTAGGAAACAGAAGAAACATACCCAAGTACGGCCGGCACGAGCGGACATCACGAAATTTTAACGAACGCGTTTTTCGAACTCGCAACGTTACTCGATCGTCGACGTATCGTTCCATTGTATTATCAGAGGTGATCGTAATCCGAATTAAGGCGTCCAGTAAAAGCGTTGTCAGGTTCTGCGTCGCAATTAAAACGTGTTCGTACTTCAAGTTTCTTTTTGTACGTTCGCGACGGACAGCATGATTGTGATGAAAATTAAAGAGAATAAAATTGTGTATTACAAAGTGATAGGTGAGCATAACGATGAAAATTCTTTTCTTGTGTAAACTGGTTGGGACGAAACAGTTAGTGGACATCGACAAGTAATTGGGAAAAATCGATTCGCGCACGTGGTGCAGTTAAAGATCGACGCGATTCTTGTTTAGGTAAAAAATACGAATAGCGTATGGAAGAGAAGTCGAACGAATCTCGATTCGTTATTCGTTCGATACTAATTACCTTTAAATAAACTAAATTAGGTTAGATTAGGTTAAATTGAACTTTTCGCGAAAGAAGCGAAGGGTTATCTTTGTTTAAATTATTGAAATAAAACGGCCATTTCTGGTGTTCCGACAGGTTAGTTAAGAAAAAGTGACTGACGTTAACCTACGCATTGTTTCATGATCGATAAGGAATTTGTGACAAATTTTATAAGTCTTCGTAGGGACGATGCTATAATAGCAGTGGCAGTATGAAATTGTTGCGATTGGCAATTTTGCATATCGTTTTAACATTTTACCTACCGATAGTTTCGTAATCGTCTTTTTTGCCAAGACACCCAGTACTTTATTATCTATTATTAAAATAACACTTAATGCTTGCGTCGTTACATGAATTATGAGATATATAACATAAATATTAATCAAAAAACGATTCTAATAAATACATTTAAAATTGAATAATATTAATATTATAAAAAGAAAAAATATTATTGAATCGAATGTCCAATCGCTACCAATCGATAAAACGTTAATTAATTCATAAAATAATCATATTTCACGTGTGCATTCTACAAACGTTCAATATATTTTTCATATTTATACACGTCGTGAAATGCATAAAATCTGCAGTCTGACGGCTTCCATTTTTTCGCCAGAGTTAAATGTATCGGTTACATTGCGTTACTGGTTGCATTGTGCTCGCTACAGCCAACGGTCGTTAATATGAATTATTAGTTGCAAACTGTCGTTACGTTTCTCAATTAATCGAAGAGTTCGGTAATGGCTGTAGTGTTATTTAGTATGCATTCCGGTTCGAACAATTATAATTCATGCAACCTTGTGCATTAATTCGCTCTTCTGTTCGATGAAAATGCATTTGTAGAAATTCTACTGATTAGCAATCGCATTGTCACGTTCGCGTAAAGACGGGCGTTAACAATTTGAGGTTAGCGCGCAACATTGTATTCGTATAAATTAACTAGACATTGTTTCGAAGTTTTTTTTAGGAAGAGTTCTGCACTTGCCGTATGGACTGCATTCAGAGATAGAAAAAAAATTTTGGAAAAGCACAAAAGACCCCATGTTGACTGTTAGGGGATAATAATTTAATAGTAAAGTAGAATGCATTGATGAATTTTCTGTTTTAATTTTCAGCACCAAAATTGAAGGGACGGCCGAGGAGAAAGCGTAAAAAGCGTAGCGCGTCGCCCGGAGAGTCCAGCAATGAAAGCGAGGCGTCCGTCGCGTCCACGTCGAAGAGCGTGCCGCCTAATACCACGAGCCTGGTGGTGTCCAACGTCGGCAGACCACCGTCGTCGGTGGTACGGCGTAGCGAGAGGAACACCAGCGCCGAGGAAAAGAAGTTCCTCACGGACGTGCAGAGTTTCATGAACTCGAGGGGTACGCCTGTCGGAAAGATGCCACTGCTGGGCTACAGGCAGAGTCAGTATCTGTGCTTCTTTTTTTTTTAACGATTGGCGACAATGTTTAGATGCTTTTTAGGCAACACGCTGACAAGGAGAAGTCGGCTGCAGAGCAGGGTCGTCAATTCGATCAACTTCTTTCTCGTTGGATCTAGAAGAGCTAGAGTAGCGCCGTCTTAACGTATGGGCACGCTGGACCCTATGAACTAAGGGGCCTCGTGTCAATCTATGCAACGCTGAACACATCTGTAGCACAAATACATAGACTTGTACAAATTAACGCGAGCTCTGACAGCATTAGTTGGATTACTTGGATTTCTTATCTTATTTAGTCTGCGATATTAAAAGGAAATAAATGTAATAAGAGACCCAGTCCACTGATTTGCTACTAATGATACTGTTAAGACGGCTGTGAGCAAGAGTAAATATTTGAAACAAATACACCTTGCTGAACCCAAATGTGGAACACACCGTCTATTTCCGTTCTAGACACATCAAAAAAGTAGTTGATCAAAAATTGACAACCCCGCCGATACGACTTCTCCTTGGCAGTTTTAGAAACGTTGGTTCGTTGTCAATTAAATTGAAACAGTGATTGGTACTGTTCGAAGCTGATATACAGCAGTGTTTCCTTTTGACAAGTAACGTTCAGATAGAACCTCATCCGTAAGATAAGATACACTGGAATGACGAGTGTTGTTTTATTTGCAGTCGATCTCTTCCTGTTTTATACAAAAGTTCAGATGCTCGGTGGCTACGACTCCGTCAGCGCTGGTCGCCTTTGGAAGACTATCTACGACGACATAGGTGGTAATACGGGGAACACCAGTGCTGCGACTATCACTCGTCGACATTACGAAAGGTGACGTGCTCTAAGGAGACCAATCTTATCCGTCAAGACCAGTTTCGATTTACTGACTTTACTTCTATGTTAACAGGTTGCTGTTACCGTACGAGAGGTACCAAAAGGGCGAAGAAGCAAAAGTGAGACTGACGCTTGGAAGGCGTACCAAGACTAGTAGCGTATCCGAAGAGTCTGAAGACGTCAAACAAGAAACCAACGACCTTTATTCATCGGAAATACCTCCACCCGTAGAAACTAATCTTACAGCTACGACACCTCCCCTTCAACCAATTGCAACTACTGTGAGTGTCTTCCAAACAATTTAACCCCCTCGTTACTATCGATATATCGATTATCGACTCGTTATTCAATCGTGTTCTTTATTTTCGCAGCCGTTCCTTTCGAGCGAGAAACCCAAAACGGAGACAGGCAAAACGTCGTCCTTACGTAGCGTAAGGGTGAAGCCAGAACGCCTGAAGTCGTTGAACACTATGATTGCCAATAGTACGCCATCGCCCAGCCAGCAAGCCAATCAACTGCCAAGTCCACCACCTTCTTCTAACACGTCGGTTTCAACACCGAGTAGTACACCCTCCACAACGCCCACGAACGGTACCGGAAGTCAAAGCGTATTGGAGAGACAACTGAACAGTCCTCTGATATCGCAGCAAGTCCCACCGTCGTGTTCGCCGCCGGATCTGCCGGGTCTGCCGGTGACCACGGTAGCAACGAACGCTACTACAGTCGTAACGTTAACTCCGCCGCCGGAGAAAGACATGAAGGAAATTAAACTAGATTCCAAACAGACCACCCTGCTGGCACAGGGTAAGGAGAACATCCCTTTGTTCGGTGAGAAATCCATTTTCGCTGAAAAGGCGATAGCGCCTCCGAGGTCGCCGGAAGTCATAGACCTGGAATCGGAGAGCGACACGAGTAGGGACAAAATAATCATTCCCAGCTTTAAGAAACGTAAACTCGAAATCTTACGCGAAGGTGGTCTCGAAGTCACTGCCGTTGACCTGGACACACGACCGAGCGTGATTCAAAGCAATCCTCCGGCGCCAGCAACGATGAGATCCGAGGAGAAATCGCCAATATCTTACCCTCTTCCAGTCACACCCAACTCCATTCCGAAACTGATTTCCGTCACTGTGACACCGGACATAGGGCATATGTTGTCGTCGCCGCAAGAACATCAGCATCCCCATCATCAAGCCCGGTTGCAAGTACCGAACAAACAACCACCCGCTCATCATAACAACAATAATAACAATACCACGGTGAACAATAATAACGTGGTAAATAGTCGCGTGATAAATCTTGGCACCTCCAATAATGCCGCGTTGTTGCAATTGTACGCGAACGCGAACGTACCGCCGCCTGCGTCTTCAGCGATGCATCACCAGGCTAATCATCGTTTCGTACCACCCAGCGTTCCCAACGGAAGGATATTCCCGCCAAAGGTGACACAATCGAGGTCGATGTTCGCGCACAACGAAAAGATGGTGTACGGAGATCCGAAGGATATCCTCAGTCCTCCGAAGTATCGTTCCTCGTTTCACCGTTTACCGCATCAGCAACACATGAACAATAATAACGACTCAATAGCGCACGGAGGGGTTCTCGATTTGACGCAAAAGTATGGCGATAAACCGGTATTCCCGCGACCGAGCCTAGAAATAGTGAAAGTACCTGTAGTGCCGAGGCCTAATCCATTGAACTTGGAGATGAGGAACTCGTCCACGGCTAAAGAGAAACCAACGGACTGTTCGAAACGTGGTACCTTTCCTGGCTACCAGAACGTATTGGACAGTCGAACCATGGCTTCGAATAATCTAGAAATCACCATCGTGAACCCTAAACAAAAAAACAATCACACGAGTACGCCGACGACGGTTCGCGTACCGAGTCCACCTAATAGAAGTAACGCGATGCCTGCGCAGAGAAGACAACAGGTGAACGGAAGGTACACGACAACGAGGAGCGAGCCAGTTTCACCGTACACACCCAGAAAGCCAATTAGTCATCCTGTTATACCGAACGTACCTAATCTAAATCATCTAAATAGCGGAAATTCCTATCCTAGAATGGAAACAGCCATGCAGCAACAGATAAGCATAGACAGGAGAAAAAACGTGGAGAGCAGCGGTAAGGAGCAACATCAGCAACGTCGAATCAGCGAGGGCGACAAGTCGTTAATGACGCAACAGCACCAGCACCACCAGCAGCAGCAGCAGCAGCAGCAGGAGTCGAGGCAAACCGAGGCTGGAAGGCGACACAGCGTTCCAAGCATACCTTCAGGTTACGTGCCCACGGTACCTCAAAGCAATCCAGCCTACCTTCCGCAACTGCCAACAAACACGCCCGGCAAGTTCCTACCGATTTTGGACCCGATGTATTATTCCGCGTTCTACAACGGTTTATTCACCCCGCCGCCGATTCCGCCCACGGCCACCACGTCGTTTCTACCGCCGGAATTCAGCGCATACTACAAGGAATTACTTGCTTCCTCGCAACCAAGACTGGGGATGGCGGGGCAGAATCAGCCGACTGCCCCGACGTCTAAGTAGAAAATGGGATCTCATATGTAGGGTTTCCGACGTAGTAGCGAATAATGTCGGTTTCGTTTTCTAAAGACAAAGATCCGTCGGATTTTCCTCGCCACGAATAATCTATTTTCGATTCAAGAATCATTCAAGGAGGACTTCCTCGTGCGTGTCAATAAGGACAATTTTTTTTGAGTGAAAAAAAAAACAAAATGAGAGACCGGACTTTCGATCATCGTTTGAACGTTGTCTTTTGGACAGTCTTCTCCCGTAATGTTCGATCCGTACGCGATGCAGGCTGTCCGGTGATTTGTGACACAATCGATCGGGAGTGGATCCTTCGAATGAAACATTAGTGGAAAATGGAATTTGGCAATCGACGCGTTTTCGTATATGAAAAATAGCACTACTACGAAAATGATGTATTTACAAAAATATCGTTTGTATTTTCAAGTACGAGAACTTCTTTTTACTACGTTTTTTTCATTTTATACTAATAAGTTTTTGACTATATCTCTTTGAGGTAAGATGGATTAGAAATTGTTCTACTGGTTGCTTGACTTCAATATTTTGTTTAAAGTTCTTCGTTTAGTTGCCCATGCTATGATCTAATGGTAAACGTTAAATAAGTGAGACTTGAATTTACTTTCTCTTTCAAATCGCGTGCCTCAAAGAGATAGCTGGACGATGGATCATCCGTATACGATTTTATCATGAATCACCGGACATCCTGATTAGAAACGAAAGAGTACAGTTTAAACAATAGAACGCAAGCGGAGACTGTGAAAGTTCGAATGCGCGAACGAATAATTTACAGTGGAATATAGGTGTGTACATGCATATATTATGCAATAAATTAGGTAGTAATTTTTTATATGTAACAATAACAACTAGACAAACAACTTTGTTGTAGGTCGAAGAGAAACAATGATTCGGTTTGTTTTAATTCTTCTTCTTTTTTTTTACACATATATTTCCAGAGTGTATTCGATATTTAGAGAGAGAGAGAGAGAGAAAAAAAAGAGCGTACTAAAGCACTGTGATAAAGATCAGAAAGGGAGAAAAAAAATACTGTACTCATTGAATGCAGTTTGACTCTTTTCATACGAAAATACCACTTTTCCACGTTCAATTCTATCGCGATCTTTGCTCGTGCGCCTACCAGGTCGGACTATAATTTCTTTTCTGATTTGTAATTTTTTTCTTTTTTTTTTTTTTTTTACAAATTCTCCAAAAGATTCGATTCAATTCTCTGTCGCGTAGTAGGGTCAGGATTCCTTCATTTCGAACGTGCGATGTGATAACTAAATAAATAAATATAATGAATAAATAAATAAATAAATAAATATATATGTATATGTGTATATGCGAGATTTTTAGCCGACGGATCGTCAGAACGTATAATTGTTTATTGTATAACGATAAATCTTACCGTAGCGTATATCGATCGCAAGAACCCTATATCTGTAAGTTTAGACAAATTTTCATTGTATCTCTCTTGACACACGTACATACGATATACACATACGCGCGCGCTATCACCGTACTCCTACACACACACACACACACATACACCGATACGTAGTCAGCTCTAAAGGAGAAATAAATGCACGCAACGCGGTGTTATTAGCAACGAGACGAATGTATATAATGTATATAATAATCACGTATCCATTAAGCTAGATAAAAAGTCCCCAATGCATTGTATCTTTCAACATTTTACGTAAGAAAAAAAAAACGTGTTAAGGTTTAGCAAGTGTGTACAGGTTGTCTGACTTTTGTGTGGCCCCAACGATAGTCGTATCGCTGTATAAATATATTCTTCGCTAGGGTGCAACGCAATATTTTTTGCAGAATACTTTTTTAGAAGAAGTCTTTTGTACATTTAGACAAGAAAAAAAAAGGAAATGCTGCCAAGCACGTTTTCATTTTCGTCGATATGTGTATGTATATGAATATATATGTGTATGTATATATATGTATATATATATATATATATGCATATAAATATATTTAAACATATATTTATACGGTAATATCGATAACGGTGAGAAAAAAATGAGTATGCGTGCGTGCGCGCGCGTGTGTGTGTGTGTGCGTGAGAGAGAGAGAGGAAGAGAGAAAATACGAACCTTTCTTTTTATATATATATATATATAAAGTATAATATATATATATAATATACATATATATATATACATATACTTTCGTTTAACGAGAGCACCACCATGATCGACTGATATGTAGACATGCGCGCGTGATCGCTGCCGGAAGCGACCGAACATCGCGGGCCACCGACAATTTGGAATGGAGAGAAGGAAAACAAAAAAAAACGACGACGGTATATCCATGTTAAACGTAGACGTATCGATAGAATTTGTTCGTTTTAGGATACTTCTCTGATAAAGAAAGCTAAAAAAAAAAAATAACAAAAATAAAATATCAGATAACGTTAAAGCATTCGTAACCCTAAGACGTGTACGTACAAGAGTGTATAAAGGTCTTCGCCTGACCGTTCATAGCAAAAATCAAGATTTCTATATCGATGTCTTTCAAGAATAAGTTGTTCGTGCTGCACGCAGGCAGAGATGGGTAAATTTATTATCTAGATAAAAATTGTGAATGCATATTGATCATTGAACGATGTCTTTCCAATCGTTTTATTACAAATTCTTTCGTTCTTCGGTCGTATTAAACACGAAAGGTATCGTTCGATTATTATTTTGCACCGAACAACCATTGGGATTAAAAGATAACGCTCGATCTGTTATTTGTTCGATAAAAAAACCACGATACGAATTGTAAAACGAAGTTTATATACAGGATGTACGAAAAATGTTGGAGGTCCTTGAAAGGAGTGGTTCGGGGGATGATTTGAAACAACTTTTTCCTCAGCGAAAATAATGTTTCAAATCACCCCACGAACCACCCCTTTCAAGGACCTCCAACATTTTTGGGGCATCCTGTATTTCATTGAATTACGAAATGGAACTATTTATTTCATTCTCTAGTTGTATCATATGAAATATATATAGATATCGAACGAGTAAAAGTTTCTCTGGATAACTTCGTTGAAATAAACATTGAGAATAAATTTCAATGGCTATTTATTATACTGTACGATTAAATTGTGGGAGATACTCGATTCTGCCACAGAAATTTCAATTTTTATTTAACTGGTGAATAGAGTCCGTGCGTTTATCTTTTATTCGTTATTTGACATTTTTATCTAGATTAAGTATTTTGCCCCTTACTGGTCGCGACTCACGTACGTGGTTTTATTTTCCGGAGAGATCGTCCGGTGACGCCCGACGCGTTTAGAATGAGAAATCTTCTTTTTTTTTTTCGATTCAATTCGAATCATATGTATTATTATTATTTTTGTACAACGAATACTTCTCGTCTAGTATTTTCTTTTCGCGGGGGGTGTCCTCTCTTATTCGAACGGTGCTGTGTTTACAAAAGTATTTCCGGCGAAACACGTTTTGTATATTTTGTTTATAATTCTCGCGGAAACGATATATCGGTTATTCAACAGGAGACTGTCGACAGCGCGAAGGAATTCAACGATTTCAACACATTCGAGAGACGATGCCATTAAATATTATTACGAAACTATTCCCAGTAGTCGATATGTTGAAGTGGGATAGGCCGATTCGTCGATTTCGAATGTGTTGAAATAGATGTTCGCGTTCCAGTCCGACGAACCGTAATCGAAGGTAAAAAGACTTTTGATTTCGACGAGTGCGTTGTATATAGAAGACGAGATATATGTTGCTGTTGCGATTATGATAATAATTCGTTTCAACGTCGGCTGAGATAAATGAAAAAGAAACGTGGATCGAGTAAACGGCACAAGGGTTTATTTTTTCTTTTATTACGAAAGGGCCGAAAAAGAATAGAAGGGGCTTGTACGAGAATACGTGCCATAAAACTGCTTAGATAGTGACTTTGAAAAAAATCGAACGATAACGACCTTCGTTTATATGTGCTTTTAACGAGCCCTTTATCGATTAGCGAGGGAGAGTAAGGACGATAGTAGAATGAAAGTTTAAACGATTAAAAAAAGAAAAAACGAAAGTGCAAAATTCCATACCGGAAGATTTTTTTATGTAACTTCAGTTTTGTTTTGTTACCGTGATTGTTTTGTATCTCAAATTGTAGCGCGAGACAGAGTGAAAGCTGTATAATGAAATGTGTATGAATGAGAACGCAGCGAGTGAGATAGAGAGAAAATTAGTGAACGATTAATATTCAATCAAAATCAGAAAAAAGTCTATGTTCGTTTCTTTCTTTTGCGAGTTTTCTCTTGATTTTTTTATATACGTAGCAAGTGACTTTTTAGCGTAACATCTCGTTTCCCAATTTAATAATAATAATTATTATTATACGATACAAAATATTTTTTATTATATGGGCATTTCAGTTCCTAAATTGGAAATAAAATATCTACCACGAACGATTTTTTTTATTGCGCGAGCATTTTCAACACGCTTGCGCTGTTTCGATGTTTCATGTTCAAACGTTCGTTTCTTTATATCTCGTTTTAAAGTCAAAATAGTTGGCTTTATTTCTGTCTTCCAAGAAACTAAGAAAAATCGAATTTCACGCATTGAGGCGTACTTGAGAAGCTTGACCTTTTCGGGTAAGTACAATTACAGTCATTTACACTCGTTAGAGTGACAGTGATGTGTCAAACACGTCTTTCTCATTGTTGAAAACCTTCTAGTAGTATTATGAATAATGTGCGTATTATATTTTTCTTTGTGTTTGTACATTATATATATGAGAAACATTTAGTTACGACATACGCGAATCATATGTATATCTCGTGCATACTTCGGCCATACAATGGTCTAGATTATATGGTCGAAGATTCGCAGCAACTTCGAGATGACAACAGAACAGATAAACAGGCTAAGGTAAATTGTCGCATAAAAGGGCACTCCTGCGCCTACGAGCACTCAACCGGCCCAACATATTTTAACATCTCCAAATAACTCATGAAGAATGACGTAGTATACAGCATCGTAGAAGTTTTCCCTTTAATTTCCCTTCATTTCCTTGCACATTTCTCTTTAACTTCCCTTCATTTCTGTGACATTTCCTGGTATATTTCCCATTAATTTCCCTCCATTTCCTGGTATATTTCCCTCCATTTCCTGGTATATTTCCCTTTAATTTCCCTTCATTACCTTA
>NC_071981.1:3849060-3902262 GCF_026283585.1 Hylaeus volcanicus | reverse complement strand
TCCCCATGAAATTCAACAATGTTGCAAAGTTCAACAATGTCGCAAATCGCTTAATGTTGAACTTGCAACTTTGTTAAATTTCGCGGGGAGCGATTTGCAACATTGTTGAACCAGGAAATATCACAGGTGTGAGGCGAAATTATAGGGAAATATCACAGAAATGAGGTGAAATTATAGGGAAGTGTACCAGGAAGTAAAGGGAAATATACCAGGAAATGGAAAACTATTAAAGGGAAATATACTAGGAAATTGAGGGAAGCTAAAAGGAAACGTGTAAGCAAATGAAGGGAATTGAAGGGGAAATGTACCAGGAAATGGAGGGGAAGTAAAGGGAAATGTGTAAGAAAATGAAGGGAAATTAAAGGGAAGTATACCAGGAAATTGAGGAAATATAACGGGAATAATACCAGGAAATGGAAGGAAATTACAGGGAAATGTGTAAGGAAATGAACGGAAATTATAGGGTGCCCTGCAACTTTGTTGAATTTTGAGCAGCGTCAAGTTCGACAATGGTGCACATCGCTCCGCTCAAAATTGTGATGGGAAATGTCTGATTTTTACAGAATCTTTGTTGTGGCAACAGGAAAACATGATATGCAAAGAGGTCGCACGTTTGCGCCTACGAGTAGGCAACCGGCCCGACAGATCTATAAGTATAGGTTGCCTAATTCAAGGGGCACATTTTCTGGATGTATAGAATTCTGGCCGATTTTGTATTTTGGTATCAGGAGCACATGATACTCGAAGGGGTGGCACAATTCTTTATTTTATCTCGAAACTTATGTTTTTGTATCAGTACGATTTTAAAAATTGGTTGACGATTTATATACTTGTTTAACTATATGTAGTGTATTTTTAATATGCAAATAACGTACGTACTATTTGAACAAAGTAGGGATGCAATTGAGGGAAAAAGGATTCGAATTTCCCTCCATCCATTACTGAACTTCGAGATAATCGATTTTGATGGAAAGTTGAATCGAGTGTGATTCGATTGGCTGCGATTTAAATGTTTCGTTGCTCCACCTGAAAACAATGAATTCATCGTTATTATAATCAATATATTAATGCTAAAAGTATGCAATAGTAACAAAAACGAAGAAAAAAAATGAAGTTCTTGAATTCTTTTATTATATCAAAGACAATAAAAAACGATAATTTATGTACGTAGCGTGGAGAATGTAAATAGTTGTTACCTAACCTCTTCCGATTTTTTATGAGTGCCTAAAGTTTTTCGAATTCGAATTTCTTTAAACACAGAAATAGGATCAATTCTTCCAAGACTCTAAGAGAGAATTTACATGTAAATAAAAGACGCCCGTGGAGTATGAACTATGACCAGATTATCGATAATTATTCATTTCTGATCATTCTTGAGTAGATTAAATGTAGTATGTATTATCTTATCATATGAGTCATGCTGCTGTACAGATGTAAAGATGAGTACTACGAAGCATAAAATATGGTTAGTAATCTATTAATAAGTAATAGTTTTGGTCGTGTATACTTTCATTTGATATTCACAAAATTTGTAACATTTCACATTTTTGCAGCATGGTTTCTGACTTTTTCTATCCCAACATGGGTGGCGTGGAGGAGCATATTTTTAATTTGTCCCAGTGTTTACTGGATCGTGGACATAAGGTTGTGGTGCTCACACATTCTTATGGAAGTAGAATAGGAATACGTTATATGACAAACGGCCTGAAAGTATGTACCACATATACCTTATAAAATAGAGAATGCCTGCATTTATTTTAACATTATATTCTCTTATTTAAGGTGTATTACATACCAGTGAAGGTTTTTTATAATCAATGTGTTCTTCCTACGATGATTTGTTCCATTCCCCTCATTAGATATATCTTTATAAGAGAAAAAATTCAAATAGTACATGGTCATTCCTCATTTTCTGCTCTTGCTCATGAAGGAATGCTAATTGGTCGATTAATGGGATTGAAAGTAAGTCGATTGTTGCCTAAAAAATAAAACATTCAACGCATTAAGTTCATATCATATTTATGTTTGGAGTTTCAGACTATTTTTACAGATCACTCGCTCTTTGGCTTTGCTGACGCATCCGCGATCTTAACAAATAAATTTCTGGAGATATCATTAGCTGATTGCAATCATTGTATATGTGTATCGCATATAGGAAAGGAGAATACAGTATTAAGAGCTAAAGTCCAAAAAGAGAAAGTCTCTGTTATACCAAATGCAGTTGATACTACATTATTTATGCCAGATATCAGTAAACGAGACAATAGTTCAAGTAAGTTTTCTTCTGTACAGTGAGTCCTCCACTATGCTCCTAAGGCATTCCAAAGCTTTCACATAAGTAAATAAATGTTTGCCCATCTCTGCATAATTTGAGGACTTGCTGTACTTGCATTTGTTTAAAATGGCTTAAATTAACCACAGAATATATTATTAATATTGCGCATTATTAATTATAGTTACAATAGTCATAGTGTCGCGACTAGTGTATCGCAAAGGCGTCGATTTATTAGCTCGCATTATACCCAATATTTGTAGTCAATACGAGGACGTGCAGTTTTTGATCGCTGGAGACGGTCCTAAGAGATGGCTGATAGAAGAGGTGCGAGAAAGAAACTTGTTGCAACATAGGGTGACGTTACTTGGAAGTGTGGAGCACTCTGAGATCAAGCATGTCTTGAATAAGGGTCATATCTTTTTGAATACCAGCCTCACGGAAGCTTATTGCATGGCAATCGTCGAAGCTGCTTCATGCGGGTAAAGTATCAAACTTAGATTCTAATCAACGCCAGATCACATGTAATTTTTTACCGATGTTTTCATTAATTGCAGTCTCCAAGTCGTCTCGACGAAAGTTGGAGGTATACCTGAAGTACTACCTCCTGATTTAATTTATCTCGTAGATCCTACGGTATCCGCTCTTATCGAAGGGCTGAAGTCTGCTATAAAGGATTACAGAGAAGGCAATACTAGGTGTCCTTTTAAGATACACAAGAGGATAAGTTTGTTCTACAACTGGTTTAACATAACTAGAAGAACTGAGATAGTGTACAATTTAGTAAAAAAAGAACATAGTAAGAATTTAGGTGAACAATTGACAAGTTACATTCGGAGCGGAGTACTAGCATACTTGCTTGTTGTATCGTTGTGTCACATTATTTTACAAATTTTAGAAGTTCTTGTTCCAAGAAAGGTGAGTTTTACAAATTATCTAATCGAACGATTCTTTTATCTGATGACGATTAAATGTTTCCAGTACATTGACATTGCAAAAGATTACACAGAGATAAACGTTGTTCATACTCAGGGCGAAGGAAAGGAAGAGTAACGTTTCTTCCGCAAGATTCAAAACAAGATTTAGATCATCTCATGCATTTTTTACCAAGCATTCCTACCAACGAATCATCGATAGTATTACTTTTAATGCATCTTTCCATGAAATGAATGTTTGCAAGTATACTTTTTTGATGAAATATTTTTATCTTGTATAAACGTGTATCTACAAAAAAAAACCAATGAACAAATACAGTGTCCAAAGTACAAATACAATTGTTCGCGAAAAGCAAACGTTAAAAAGCATTTTTTATTGTCACACTCTTATTATCACAAACACATTTCAATCATACCATTCGTTAAAAATATTTTCATACGTTTTTTTAGAGACTTTTTTATTATGATAGGTAACATCGTATGAATTGGTGTGTTCGTATAATATCATAACAGTTCATAATTATAATTAGCCGCAACGCTTATTCACATGTAAAATATATTGCATCATTGACATTAAAAAATACCTATGTTATGTATAGGAATCGCTCGCATTTACAATTTATGATGTGTGTTTATTTGTTTATAATATAGTTCATGCGATATTTTGAACTTAACGCGCCGAGAATACTGTGATAAATTAATCATACACATGAATGTACCTGTATGTATGTGTGTGTATGCGCGTGTGTGTAATATGACTTTGGTTTACATTTTCTTTCATAACCACTGAGTTATAAGTTCTAGAATATTTTTAAGCGAAATTACTCATTTCAAGACAGTTTACAAATTACCTTTCGAATGTACACATTTTTAACAAATTAAGAAAAAAATGGAAAGGCTAAATTGAAAATATAATAATATTTATTTTTATTATGTTGTACGTTAGATACAATAATAATAATAATAATATTAATACAATATCAATTATCTGGATTTGCCTAGTTAATTATCCTTGTATTACTGTACATTTATCTATTTATACATAAATCTTTCACGTAAGAATCTATGATCTTTTCCTAAAGATTTTAATTTCTTTTCTCTAAGGAGAAGATCATCGAACCTTATTAACAACCATTATAATTATTAAGAACGGTTAGATTCGTCGTAACATTTCCCGCGCTTATGAAGAATATTCGTGCCATATTTTTTTTCGTTTTTGCTTTTCCTCAAATCCAATTAAAAAAAAAAAACCATGGAAAAAAGAAATCACATGTTTCCAAACGTGTCGACAAATTTTCACCACATGCTTCTCATATCCGACAGAGGACTCTTATGTAACATGTACATTTACAATTAAAACTTTACAAAAGATACTGCTGTCTAAATATTGCGTTAATGAAATCTTACATGAATTCTTCGTTCAGTGGTTATCAGTTTCGATTGACCTCGGTTATTATTATAAGAAGTATATGCCGACGAGAGTGAGATCCACACGTAGGCACACGCAGTAATCGATCCGGAACTTCTCTTATACGCTATGTAAGTCTCTCAAAGTCAACGGTTTCTAAATATTACACGAGCTTACTTTCATATTCTTTTCTTTCAATCTGAAGCAAAACAGAAGAATGAACGATAGTTCTCTTTATAAATCGTTCGACATGCAAGTACTATTTTTTTTTCATTTTTTTTTTCTTTTTCTTTCAAGTCAGTGTTCTCAAAGTGTTAAGAAAGTACAAGAAGGTTCTCGTTTTCCCCGCAACGTAATTACCACTGAGACGTTACGGTTCTCTTTAATAAGTATTCGGTTTTTTTTTTTACTTTGTTTTAGGTTATGTGATATAATACAATCGTCTCTTATATTCGTTCAAAATATTTCAATTGCTCTTAAAAAACGGTTGGTAAATTGGTCGAAAAGAAACTTTCAACATACCAAACGTAAAGTATTGTTCTCCAAAAACACAGTAGCGCAATATTACCCATGATAAAGGTCCTGTTAACGTGATGTCGCGGTAAAGAAAAAAATCCATAGGATTCATATATACATACAATATACTCGGTGCGTATAGTTAAATCACCGATACACACCAGCATAAACACTGAGCTCGATCAATCCTCCATCGATCAGGTGCACGCATATCTAACAAATTTTTAGTTTCCTCGCTGTAATACCGTTCTAATTATCAATCACGAACACACATACTGCTTTCACTGTTATGTTTCCGCGTGTACGAGTTGTCAATCGGCATAGTATCTTTGTTCACGGCGAATAATGATGAAATATTACAAAATGTTCAAATAATGTGTGTTGCGTATGTATGTGTGTGTGTGTAGGGTAAGTAGGACATGAGTGTGTCGCCTCACGTTCGTGAAGTATTAATCCTTTTCATTTGAGTTATGTACAACAGAGTTTCCCTTCTCAAAGTGTCTTTCAGTATTGTTTTAAGATGGAAATAATGCCACGCTGCGAAAATTGTCGTCCTAAGGCGCCCATTAATGCACGAGTAAAAAATACGATTGAGAGACCAAGAATTATCCTTGCCCATGCATAATCATACAAAAATTTTATGATGTGTAAATATATATATATATACATATAATATGTATATATATATATATGTTTGTAAATGTATTACCGAGGTACTCGCACAGGGTTTCTTAGAACTGTGATTTGGCATCTACAATAAATAAATAACGAACCGTATTTGTCAGGCCAAGCGTAGCATGATTTCCACGATGTCAATCAAAACCGTTCCAGGATTAATTCAAACACCTTCACCGTAATCACGATCACCCACGTTGATACGATCGGGCGCCGCGGTCACGCTGAAGCCAAGGATCCTATTATCAACTTTGTACATTTTTCCTTTCTTTGGCTTCTTCGACTTCCCCTGAAAAATAGTTTCTATTAATTAATAACTTTGTTATTGGTAGTGCTATGGCTGTGAAAGTAGTTTCAGTTCCGCGGACTTGCTATAAATACCTTCACTTCCTGAAATTCCGTGGGCGCATTAGGATTAACGGCCGGTGCCGGCTTGCAAAGATCGTCAGCCTGAGCCTGAGGTCGTTGGGCTGACCGCCATTTGCTACGTTTCTCTAAAAACTGCTTAGCGAATTCTGAACTCTGTTTGTTATCACCGAGGTAGTCTCTTACATACTCCTTCACCTCGTACGCTGACTCAATGTCTCGCAAGAATCCAACGAACGTAGGAACTATGAAGATGAAGTATTGATCAGTCCAACTCAAACAAATGAAATTTAATACCAAGTCCCTACCAAGTACTATGGTGTCGAATCGCTTGAATATCATAAATATGTATCAGTTTCGTTACAACCAAATTCTAAAGGGTTCTACTTACTATCTACGGATACCTGTAAACCGCTCAGAGCTTTGTTACACCATTGCGTGAAATCGTCAATCTTGGCAGTGTTCTGTTCGAATAATTTCTTCACAAGCTCTTCCTCCCTCTTGTTTTTGCTCTTGTTCGCCTTGTTGCTCTGCTGTTGCTGCTGATTGACAGCAGGCGCTTTAGCAGTTGCGGCCAGCTTAGTTGGTTGCTTCGTAGTTGTAGAAGACTTTATTGGTGTGGGTTCATCCCAAAAACCACTGGTACCGCTGTTAGTGGACCAAGCTTGACCACCGCTGGACGTGCTCGAATTGGCCCAGTTCAAGCACTGGGACGCAGTGCCCCAAATCCCAGCGCTTTGCAACAGGCTCGCCGACTCTTTCTGGCCCGCCCTTTCCTGTCGTTCTCTCTCTTGCTGCTGGAGAGTCAGCAATAATAATCAGTAACATGCAATTATCAGTTATTTTACTCTGTAATCCATTGATAGTGATTGTACGAGGTTCGAATATAGAAAGATATAATAAGAGTAATAAGTACCTTTACCTTGGCGATGCGCTCCTGTTCTTCCTGTTGAATTTGCGCGAGATTCTTCACTTGTAATGGCTTGCTGGAGGCGGTGGCCTTCTCTGCCCACTTGAATTGCAATCGCTTTGAAGAATCAGCCTCCGTCGCTTTCCGGGCTGCTACCATAGCTTTCTGGTCCGCGATCTGCTGCTGCATATGTTGTTCAAACCGTAGTAGCACCTACGATACGATTTGGAGATTCAATGAAACTGATTGTGCACTACTGGTTTACACAATTAATATTACTTTATAGGTCATTCTCACGCACAGCTTTTTGCTCTCGTTCAAGTCTCTGGATATCTGCGAAGGAGGTAGCAGGAGTAGCAGGAGCTGACGCACGAGGTGCTTGCGCCCAAGGTGCTTTAGTACTTTCTTGTAATTTACGAAGCGCTTCCGCCTCTCGTCGCCTTTGTTCCGCTCGGCGGGCTTGCTCTTCCGCTTCAGCTTGTTTGCGCGCTTCCGCTTCTTTTCTACAGAAATGAAAACATGGTTTTATGGATATTTTACAAATAACTTACACACATGTAATTAATAAATACTGTAATAAATAATAATATTGTATACCGAATTCGTTCTTCCTCCTGTTTTCGTTGTTCTTCTTCTAATTTTTTCCGCTTCTCTTCCTCCTTCTTCTGTTTCTCTTCCTGCTTTTTAAGTTCTTCTTTCTTACGCTTCTCTTCTTCCAACTTCTTCCGCAAGTTCTCTTCTTCTTGTTTCCGCCTCTCCTCTCGTTTCTTCTCCTCCTCCTTGCGTTTCTTCTCCTCCTTCTTCTTTCGTTCTTCCTCTTGCTTGCGCTTCTCCTCGTCTTTTCGTTTCTTCTCCTCTTCCTTCTTCTTCCGCTCCTCATCTTTCCGTCTCGCTTCTTCGACTTGTCTGGCTTGTTCTTCCTTTTTCCGCTTTTCCTTCTCTTCCTCGGCTTGTCGCTGTAACTCCTCTTGCTTCCTCAACTCCTCCTTCTTTCTGTCTTCCTGTAGCCTAAGATTTTGTTCCTCCTGTAATCAACATTTTAATATATTAACATTATTTGCGTGGCAGTCGACCGAAAATGTTCATTTTCATCATAGCACTCACCAATATCTGCTGTTCAGTCTTAATTTCCTTAGTGTGTAGATCCCACAACGAGGATGGCAACTGGCCAGGAGGTACTGCGGGTATTGGTCCAACCTGTTAAATTCATGTTATACTAAAGGACTGTTGCTTTCTACAATTATTATAATAATTAGTTTCTAACTAATGGTACAGTACAGCACATATACCTGTGCCAACCAATTCTGTGCATTAAATTGTGGATTTATTTGTGGCGGTGGCTGCGGCCAAACAGTATCCATATGGGGCGTTTGTGGGTGGCCATTGGCATTGACACTGAGTTGCCGTAACAAGGATTTTATGGGATTGTCTTCTTGTGTCGTGGGTGGTGTGGAATTTATACTAGGCTGTTGAATTCCAGGTATGTTCTGCACACCACCCATCTGCTGTATAAGTTGCTGTATAGGATCCATGGCAGGAGGGTGTGCAGGTGTGGTAGAATGTGGATTCGACGCTAAATGAGTCTCTGGTTGCGTTTTAGCCTGTAAATAATTGTATCACAAATAATACCTGTAGAATGTTACAATGAGAATGCTCAAATATTTTAAAATGACATACGCATCGCACGAACCTGTTGCATTTGGGTGAAAAGCTGCATGACAGGATTCGAAGCCTGAGACGAAAGGTGAGATACGAATGGATTTGTAGAGATTGGCACCTCTGGGATTTCCGAGTCTTGAAGAACATATTGAAAAATCAACTGATTCTGTTCAACAGGACTCAACGTCGCCCAGTGCTCGGATTGAGAAAGCTTCGCTATAGCTGATGTCCGCATTTGCCTAAGGAGTAATTGTTGGTTCTGCAGTAACCGTACTTGCTGATATTGTAGCAGAAGAAGAGGGTCTTCTATACCAGCTTTTGGTAACGCGGATATGCCAGCAGGTACAGAGTTAGAAACAGAGGGAATTACTTGATCCGTTAACTGAAAAAAAGAAGATACTCTTGTAAGATAAAAAAAATAGAAAGGTCTCCTTAAACAAAACAAAAGAAATTATAGAAAAATACCTTTAAAGGAGGAATAGAAAGCCCAGGCGTAAACGGTATTCTACCGCAGATTTTCATCAACTCCCCTAACGTGGTGTACCGATCGTCACAGGTTCTCCTTACCATCAAACGTGCGGTGAAGTAACCGGCTTTACACCATTCTGCCATTTCGCTTGCTAAGAACGGACCCTGAACTTCACCCTGCGGATCACGGTAAAACCATTTCTCCTGTCCATTCGTGGGTGGAACTGTGGAAGATTGGTTACCAATGGCAGACGGTATACTGGCAGTTTTCTCTCTGTGACTCTCTTCATCTGCCATCAATTTAGCTACTAACGCGTTTGCCTCCTCCTTCATTCTATCCAAATCATCATCACTCTTCTGCCTCGTGTTCTCTAGCCCCGGGCAGTGCACGATGCTCTTCTGAGGCTCTGTTTGCAATGGGACTTGCCTTTTCACCGTAGGAGCGATCGGATCTATTTTCACCACCTCTGTTTCGACCTCCTCCCTGACCTGTGCTTTACTGGGAGACTTATTATTCCCGGTATCAGTCGGTGGTAATTTTTCGATCTCACTTTGTTCTGTATTTATTGCTACTGTGTTTCTCTTCTGCGAATTCTCAGACGACGTCGACGCTGACACGTTAATAGGCGTGCTATCCGCCGTTGTAGACGATTTCGACGGAGAATTGCTTCTCCTCTCCTTCTCAACGGTTTCCTCTTTATCGCTAAACGGATTAAACGATTTAGGTCTTTTCTTGTTGATTGTGTTAGCTGTATTGCTAGGAATCCGACTCGCTGTCTGACCCTGAGTAGAACTGTAAGACAAAGGCTTGCCTCCACCAGATTTCGTTGTATTGGCGGCATTTCCTTCGGAAACACGTTGAGTTCTCGATTCCTGAGTACCACCTGCACTAATTACCCCGTCTTCGTCGTCGTCCGAATACATTCCACCATGGAATGCACCAGAAGCATCAAAACTGCCTCCGCTTTCACTAGGATTCTCGGTGGCCCTGGAATTAATTTTAATAGAAAGTATAAATCCCGTACTTGTGAGCTTGTAATTACAATATAATATAAGCGTTTAAAAGATTTTTAAAATGTACCATTCAGGAAGGTTGTTATGATTATTGTCATGATGATTCGACTCCCAGGTGCGCGCAACACGTTGAGGTGGGTGGTGACTCGAATCGTGAGGGACTCTGTGATTTCCACGATGTTCCCATCTCCCACTACCGCTCCGACCTTCCTCCCCGTCTCCTTCGTTTCTATCTAATCTATCTCTATCCATACTCCCACCTTCGCGCCAGCTGCTTCTACCTGCAAGATATACGTTTTAATGATAATACAGTTATTATTGAATCGAATACTTCGATAATTTGTTACAGAAAATTTACCCCATTTTCGCCAGCCGTCATCATCTTCTGTACCACCGCGGTGGCGCCGCCAATTCCCTTCCATGAGGGAACTGCCACTAGCCCCGCGACTTAATTCTTTTCTAGGACTAGTCGAACCGTTCCACTCGCCTGGATCTGAAGCTCCATTTCTTTCCGACCACCCACGCTCGCTTTGAGATCTATCGAATTGGCGGTTTCTTCCCTGGAGATGAAATATATTCACAGATAAATTAAAAATAAGTATTCATGAGTTCCATGTTTCAGTCTTTTTTTTCAAATGAAATAAGTTACATACTTGAAACGCTTGACTGTCGATTCGAGTTCCATCTCCTGAATCGTCAAAACCTACTCCACGCGAATAATGAGAAGAATACAAGCTACCTCTTCCATTCCTCCCACGCCCCCCGCGATCGACACTTCCGCCTCTTCCACGAGCACCAACATTAGTTATCCCTACATTCCACATTCGCTGCAAAAGTTAAGTGAATAATTTGTGTTATTGTCAAGTATACACTAATTAAACATTATACAAAAGTTTACACAAATTCTTAAATTTGTAACAAATATGTGATAAACATAACATATAGTATACATAGAGTGACAACAAAATAGCAATGATTATGTAAAGTAGAGAAGAGTAGATAGGATGGTGCTATGAAGAACTAGCACAAGGGCTCCAGTGTGTTATATTTTTAGATCTAAACTGACTTCACAAAACAGTTCTCAATATACAGGGTGGATCACTTAAATGGAAACACCTTGTTGCTTATAGACATATAGAAAAAACTGTTTAAAGAACATGGAACTGTTTCAAGGAGCAAACATAATTAAACAAATATTTTCTCCTCTTGTTTGGGATTTCAAAATATGCATTTTCTTTCAACACCTTTCTCGTATATTTTTGTATTTCCAGTTAAATTACTTCATCTTATAGAATATAATTACCATTATCTGTATAACAATTTATTTAACTAATTACCGTTTCGTCTTCTGTCATCTGTACAAGAGCCAAGGGAAGCTGGGTTTTCTCAACATATAATGTAGAGAAATTTGTCAATGGCTCGGGGGGCTTGCAATTACGGTCAAACAGAATCAACATTTCTTCTCGTCCGTATCTATGTTTCGCTAAATGATAACGCGGAGTAGTTAAACTTGTAGTACCTCCACCGCCTCCACTATTATTGCAACTGTCTCCAGACAGATTGCGCAACCTGTATATCAGTTATAAAATGTTAAATTCTATGAATACTACATACATGATACCTTATAATAGCATCATTTAAATAGTACTAACCATTCTGGACCAAATTTCATGGAATCCGTCATGACAGGCTATTTGCTGAAAAAGATATAATTTTGTTACATAAACGTTTATTATTGTATATGAAATAAAAGTTGCACAAATTTTTTCAAATTGAAAGAAGGAAAAGGACAATAAAGCAATCTATCGAACTGCTTCAAAAGTTAGCCAAGGAAAATAAAATCAATGATTAAGAGATTCAGTATTTGTCTGTTTGAAGAAGATAGGATACTGGTAAAAGGAATTTCAATGATACTGATCATTTCACAGACTGCCCTTTGTCTTCTAGAGTTGCATGACAGTAACCACAATGTGCGAGATGAAGTTGGTTGGTACACCATATAATAATCGTGTCGATGACTTTTACCTGTTGCTCTGCAAAAATCGAGCAAACCATGTCCAACAAGCCCAGACATTGCCAATGGTGTGTTATTTTCAAATGGCAGCCAAAATATGTGAAAGAGAAGGAAGCAAAGAGTAGTTCAATAGTAGAACACTATTGAGCAAAGTACTCATCAGAAAGCTGTGAATTCTTTTGAAGATCAATCAGCACCAGTGATAATACCACGGGGTGAGAAAAACGCAGAGGAAAGTGTTAAAGTTCGTCGCGCATTCAGTTAAACGAAGATAGTACGCATTTATTTATACATCTTCCTAAACAGACCAATTTCCGTGAGCCCAGGTGGCAACATTAACCAAACTTTTTTTCGTTTACGAACGTCATGAACGTCGGCGAATAAGGAGCTTTCTAAGGCAAATACTGGATGGGCATTCCCGATCGTTCGCAGAGCAACGGATAAGAGCAGAAATTGACCGACAAACCGGAGAAATACCTCACTGATCTTCGAAATTACTGAGGACAGCAATACAACACACCAATATGGCTGATGGTTTTTTAAAGAATAAAACGCATGCGCGGATTACTGGTACACCTGAGTGATCGAAAGTCACTAGAAAAACATCGTTTCTATATCTATCAGCTGAGGAAATTTATCTTTATTCTCTATATTATTATTATTATTTATCTTTATACTCTATAGTGCCCTATAGTACGACCACCACGGTAAAAATCAGGGAAATTTTATTTTTATTTTTATGAATAAATGAAACTTTCAATTATGATACACAGAATTCGCTATAAAATGATTGCTAAAACATGCGCGTCACATATTTGAAAATTATAGAAGGGTTTCTAGAGTGGAACGTAATGTATATGAGTCTTTGTAATCTTATGGGATCTATCATATACATACTTTAAGCTACATCAACTTTACACTTTTGTAAATATGTTTTTTATATTAATACGCAAACTTACAATGATGCTTCCAGAGTCTACTTTGTATATGGGTAAAGAGATACCAAAGCAGCAAATAAAATTAAAGGAGACATGAAACTTTAAAACTAAACAAAATAATGTGGTTTTTTGACAATGATGCCGTATTCAGCTACTGCAGGCGTGAGATCTTCCATGGTCAATGTGTAACGTCGATCCTTCCCCTTTGTTTTTGTGTTCTGGTTCGCTCCACGAGTCTTGCAATGCTGCAGAGCATCATTTGCTATTTCAGATATGAATTTCTGTGCCGCTAGAGACACCAAACGTACTCTATAATTAATAAAGATATTGTTACAAAAAAAAAACACAGAGTTGAAACTTTCTAATGGTCTTTAAAACTTGTTGTTCAGTCTTACATTCTGGGATCTGTTGTGTTGAAACCAGCTGTGTGTAGGTAGTGTTCACTGATTGCATCGGGTACCTGCAAGAACAAGACCATTTAATGTTTCATCTAAGAATTAAATAAATAGCAATAATGATAATATTTTGTACAACTACCGTGGGTGTATAATCTTCAAGCTGTAATAAAAAATCCGAAAGAGGCTGGCCAGCTGTTTTTGTCTCTTCATTTGCTGTATACATCGGTGGTGTTTCTCTTCCGTAATCTTCCGCCATTTCAACTTAACTTCTTTTACAATAATATTAATAAATTTGTTGAACGATAACCCTTCGAAACCTTCAAAATTTGAATTGTCACTGACAAATTCTAACCTCTAAACACTGAAAACACTACGATTCGTTAAGAATTATAGTAAAATACAATAATAGTTTTAACAGAATCCTTGTAATCTTTTTCTTGTTAAAAAAACAATAACAGCAATAACATGAAGTAAACAATGTTGCAGAAGAGATTGTATATGTACGTGAAGACGTCAGTGTCAATACAATACACTAGAGGGCATAAATAATACTGTAAGACACATACAATTTCTTCTTATCTAGGGATATATTGTTTATTCAGAATTGTATGTGTAAAAATATTTCTTAATTTTTCTATTATATAATAATAAGTATAAATATATAATTTAATTATATAATAAGATTTATGCGTTTGATAGTTTAATTATATTTTTTCATTATCGTTATGGACAATTAAATGTACATGAACTTAATGATCAATAAAAATTAACAATTCCATTCAACATGACAAGTTTTCTTTAATAATCCACCAAATATATATTAAAAGATTGTTTTTCTATATAGAAATGCATACAATATAAATAATTCACGTTGCTTGCAATGTGTTTTTAAATGGTAGCGACGGAAGCCAAGAGTCGTTCTTCACTATATCGAATTTGGTTTTATTTAGATAAACACTTTGACTAATTTGCTCAGCGGTATGTGTTTGTCCATAATAGTCTACAAATAAACCATCTGGATCTACTAAGTATATTATGATTGTGTGGTCAACCTAAAATAAAATAGAGTTATGAGAATATTTATACGAACAGTAAAGCTTAAATTGTATAGAAGCATTGCTAACAATGTAATCAGAGTCTTGATCCTTGGGTCCATTGCTGTAATACACCCTATAGGCCTTGCACACATTAGCGACCTGTTCTTTTGTCCCCGTAAGGCCAATAAATTTATCAGAAAATTCTTTGATATATTTTCCTACAATTTCTGGACTATCTCGGTCAGGATCCACAGAAATGAATATAGGCTGTGCTTTCAGACTATATTCCTTTTCTAAAATAAGGCTTTACATTAATATACGTTACATTACAGCATGATTAAAGTTTGTACAGACTAAAGGGAGCAAACATTTAAACTTTGTATTACATACTTTGATCATTGTTCAAGACGTACCAAGTTTATCAACAATTGCAGACAGTTTTTCAAGTTCATCTGGGCATACATCAGGGCAGTGGGTGAATCCAAAATAAATTAGCAACCACTGCCCTAAGAAGTCATCAGACTTCACTAATTTCCCTTTAGAATCAACTAATTCAAATTTTCCTCCAATTGCTGCTTTTCCAATCTCACGCCTCCTTTCCTTGGCTAATTGTGCGTCCTTTTGCTTTTCTAAATAATACAAGTATAATATGAGACTTCCTCCAATCAAACTTGTAATTATCAAGTTCCTCCATGTAATGGGTGACTTTCTCAAAAGTGAGATTTCTTCTTTCTTTTTTGGCAATTTGTGTATTTGATCATTCTGACACAAAATTCTATGGTTACTTATATATCGAACTTGTGGATAATATTGTTTGAAACATTGCAAACTCTCAGGTGGCAACTGTAATCAAATTTAAAAGAATGCAGTATATACTTCAACTACTTTATAGTTTAACATAAACAAAGTTATAAAGTAACAGAGTAATATTATAATATTCGAGTACTAATGACTCACTGTACATTATGGGTTTACGATTGCTTCACTAATAAAGAAAAAGCTACATGTCATGAATGATCATTAATGGTATACTTACGTTCTTAAATGTCTGTTTCGAATACCTATGTAACAACAGAAATGATTTATTTATTAAACTTGACATCATTCCTGTCGTTCAATCAGCTTGAAGCCGCATGGAGGTTATGTGAGATATTGTAGGTTATCGTTCTGCGCACGCGCAATTTTCAAACACATGATATGAACGCGCAATTTTCAAACACATGCTATGTACGCATCGACCATATAGAACAGTGATGGGCAAAAGCCTAGGCTTCGAATAAATTTGAAGTTTGCCGATATGTTTGTCTCGTTTCCTTCTTTGAAAAATGTTCAAAAGAGGAAACGAGAGAAACATATCGGCACACTTCAGATTTATTCGAAGCCTAGGGTTTTGCCCATCACTGCTTTATGGATGCACCAAATTCTCCTTTATGGAAACAGAGTTTCAGCTCTATAAGGGTACAGAGTATGTACTCTGTGGAAGCGATTGTCCAGTACTGATCAATGGTGATTTTCTCCTTCAAGAATTAAAGCGTCTCGGTCTATAATCATTTCATCGTTCGTGGCTCTGTGTTCATAGAAGTGGAAAAGAGCGATAGAGCGAGACAAAAAGTACGTACATGACAGTGGGTGAAGAGAGACGATAGATAAGGAAAGGGAGAAGGGAGATGGATGGTTTGGTTACATGCGACGGTCGGTGCACAACAAATGGTCGACATGTTTCATCAACGATGCAGTCATCATATCACTTTAACAAACAACAATTGCACAGCCATACGAGATCATTCCGACTACAATAACGGATTGGTTTTCAGTGCGGAGCCGCTCAAGGATGACGAGCTCTTCGAAGTTCGCATCGACAAGAAGGTACTCCAATTAAACCACCAAACAAATCCTTTTCAACGATGTTCCACTACAGGGTTCTTTTATCTGTCAAAACATTGTTTACAACGGTGCTTTAAAGTTTCTGGTTCACTGTTTATCACGATGTGTAATTCGATCACTTGTTTTATTTATAAAAGAGAACTATCACGCGACCTGTTGTCGAATACGGATTAGTATTCTATTGTTTATTATAGCTTCATTCGATATTAAAAACGTAAGAATAAACATCCTTAAAACGCGTAAGATTATAGTTGAATGGGAAGCTCCAATTGCTTAGCCTTGACAAACCAGAGAATGAAGAAAGAGGAAGTTTTCCTAACATTGGTTTTTGTGGCTTGGGAGTTGGAGCATGTTCAGCAGTTCTGAGAAATTAATTAACTGTGTAAGATAAAGGTTTGCTATATTGTAGTAACATTATTTCTCTTTGCACAGATGATATCATGGAGCGGTAGCATACAGATCGGAATAACAGAGTGTGATCCAGAGATTATAGAACTGCCAGCCTGTGCCACCAACCTCTGCCAAGGAACATGGATTATGTCCACCTCTGATATAGTTCATGATGGAGTAAGAATAGTTGAAAAGTATGGAACAAACTTGGACTCTTTGGAAGAAGAAAGTACTTTGGGTGTATTGAGGACATCCAATGTAAGTTTTCTATGGATGTAAGATTATTTTCTACTTTAACAATTTATTTTAATAATCTATCTTCTTCCTTTTTCTAGCATGAGCTAATATTCTATATCAATGGAGTTTCCCAAGGTGTGGCAGTATCCAATATACCGGAACGGATTTTTGCAGTTGTAGATATTTATGGTGCTTGTGTGCAAGTATCCATAACTCATTCACAGATTGCCTCCATCTCGTGTAACAAGCCAAAGGATGAAGTTGAAATTAATAATGACTATGCTCTTGGGGAAACATCTAATTCCTCCACAACTAATCTAGTCGCTAATTTGAATGTTAATTTAAACGTAAATGTTAATGTTAATTTACCTAAGAATCCAAGTCTCGCTGCTATTAGAGAAGATAGACTGAGGTTTCACGAGAGAGTTGGCACGCTGGTCAAATTGTCCAACAATGCCAGAACTGCCGAAAGGATGAGACCTTTAGATGAATTTAATAATGGAGTGGTAATGACTCACAGGCCATTAAGGGACAATGAATTGTTCGAGGTGGGTAAATGAAAATAAGAAACGAATAATTTTTATATGATAAACCTTGTAACAAAGCGAATAATTGCAGGTAAGAATTGATCGACTCGTGCACAAATGGTCTGGCAGTATAGAAGTTGGAGTCACCATGCATAGTCCCACGGCGCTGGAGTTCCCAGCAACGATGACTAACATGCGATCGGGAACAACGATGATGTCTGGCTGTGGGATTTTGGTAAATGGAAAGGGCACGTGTCGCGAATATGGAGAGTTTAATCTCGACGAGTTGAGGGTAAGACTACGATAATTTATGCATATTAGAAAAATGTTTTCCCGTTGAATTTTACGATAACTTATCTCTTTTTTAGGAAGGAGACAGGGTGGGCATGGTAAGGCGAAGCAACGGAAATCTCCATTATTTGATAAATGGTTTGGACCAAGGCATTGCTGCTAAAATACCTACGGGCATATGGGGTGTCATTGATCTCTATGGTATGACAGTGAAAGTAACAATTGTGGATCAGGATGAAAGAGAAGAACAAAATTTAGTTACCAGAAGAAATACGTTGCAACTGCAAGGTCTAAATGGTGAGAGTACCGTTTAAGATTTTTTTCTACGTATTGCGATGAAGTACTGATATTCAATTTTACTGTTCTTGTTTTCTAGAAACAGAAGAGGAACCACCGGATAGACTGATGTTCCATTCCTGCTGTGGTACGCATGTTGAAGTGATTAATAATGGACGCACGGCGCACAGGCCTAAGTAAACAAGCTTTGTTTAAAGAATTCTAGAAACTAGTTTATCCAAATTCCCAGGACACCCTCGACATTGTACTCATGGTTGTTTTGCAGTGTGATGGATGATTTCAACAATGGTGTTGTGTTAACTTCAAGGCCGTTGAAGTCAAACGAGTTGTTCGAGGTGAGATTGGATAAAATAGTAACAAAGTGGGCAGGATCCATTGAGATAGGGGTTACGACTCACTCCCCCACCGAGTTGGAGTTCCCTTTCACAATGACAAATGTTAGGTATGTAAAATATTATTCTCAGTCTGCGTTAACATGTTTGTATCATCTGAAATTTATGTTAAGTTTATCCGCCCGTGTTATTGCTCGAAGGTGGTCATGTCCCTTGCAGATCCGGCACGTGGATGATGACAGAAAATGGAGTAATGCACAATGGCACTGCCATAATAGATCAGTACGGTCAGAACTTGGACCGACTGCAAGTAGGAGATCGCGTAGGTGTGATGAGAAAGGATAACGCGACGCTACATTTTTATGTAAACGGCGCTGACCAAGGAGCTGCCGCAATGAACGTACCTGAAAGGATCTATGGTGTCATAGATCTTTACGGGCAGGCTGCACAGGCAACCATAGTCGACAATACAGACTTCTATAGCCCCACCACGAATAATTCAAGCTTCAGCAATACAACTTTATATAGGTTTGTAAATGATATTCGACTTTAACCCTTAGGCCACCGCGTGGTGGTTATGCGTATTACGTCGCGGGATGTATCGGGGTAAAGTTGTATTTTTTAAACAGTGACTTAAGGTTTCATCATATACATGGTAAGAATGCGAAGATAATAAACAATGGATTGACAGCATTGAGGCCTAGAGCTTTAGGCGAATTCAATGAAGCCATTGTGGTAGCGAATCGTGCACTGAGAGATGGTGAGATGTTTGAGGTGACAATTGACAAAATGGTTGATCGTTGGACAGGCGCTATCGAAGCAGGTAAACATTTAAAAGTGAGAATCATTGCTTCTTTTTCCTTCGAGGGTACAAACAAAAGAATCTTGTAGGCGTGACAGTCATAAGGCCTGATGAACTGGAGTTTCCATCCACGATGACTGATATCGACCATGACACTTGGATGCTGTCTGGTTCTACCGTTATGCGAGACGGCGTGACCCTGAGACATCATTACGCCTGCGATTTAGACAAGTTGGCAGAGGGTAATCGTATTGGTATGATGCGGTGTCCAGACAGCAGTTTGCATTATTATTTAGATGGAGTGGATCAGGGACCTGCTTGTACGGGTCTACCACAACACGTCTACCCTGTGATCGACTTGTATGGTCAGTGTGTTCAGGTACTCTACCACAATTTCTTTTCTTTATAAATAAAGACACCATGGAGAATAAGGAATAACCGAATAAGACTGTTCACACTGTTAACACGTGTGAACTTCTCAGGTGACAATCGTGTTACCAGAGCGTAGGGACCCCATGACACAGCAGTATTTGCCATCGGAGAACAGTACTAGTCAACAGCCTACATCCGTGATACAACTCCAAGCTCAGGCAGAAATCATGCACAAGTTTCACGAGTCTGTTGGCTCGAACGTTCAGCTGAATAGCGATAGAACAGTAGCGACTAGATGTAGGGAGTACAATAACGCCGTATTGTTAAGCGAGGTACCGTTAGAGAATAATGAGATATTCGAAATTGCCATTAAAGAAGTTGCACGCGTATGGAGCGGTTGCCTGAGGATAGGCGTTACAAGTAACGAAAACGGGAATTGGTTAACTTCTACGAACCCTGTACCCGGAATGGGATGCATTCCAATTGATGCTTGGTACTTGACAGGTAAATGATACATCGATAGCCAAGCGCATTGGTAAGTAATATTGTACTTAATATTGATTTTTTGTGAATCGTTGAATATTTAGGTAACGAAGTTAGACACAATGGATACGTTCTGTGTATGAATTACTGCCCAAGCTTGGAATGGCTACGCGTGGGTGATAAAATTGGAATGAAACGCACGCATGAGAGTAATTTAAAGTTTTACATAAATGGCGAGGACATGGGTATAGCAGCGTCAAACATACCAGAGATGGTGTACGCCATAGTCGAACTTTTCGGCAGTACCGTGGCTGTGAATATTACCAGTACTAAACAACAGAATAGTGTAATATCGCCAAACGCTAGTCTGAGGCTGCAGGATTCTTTGGAATTGTTACTCGACCCTATGCCGCCTGTTTTGCGAAAGTATGTCGTACTAAATTGCCTTCGGTATGTTTATTGGTAATATCGATATACGTTTTGATTTCTGCGTTCACAGCGACGCTGGAATGGATACATCTGTGGACGTATCCGAAGGGAAATTTGTGAATGATGTAACACTCACGCCAACGCAACCAGTCGCCCATTTGACAGGAGAAAGCGATTGGAACTATGAGTTCCACGAAAACCATGGAAGAAATATACAACTTGAGTCTAAAACTATTGCGAGAAGGGTTGCGAGTTATAATCAGGGTACGATTCGTTCTAGTATTTGTACTTTTATTTTTTTCTTCTAAACTTATCCGTCTCGTCTCATTTTTTAAGGAGTGGTAATGTCTAGTCGCCCTCTAATAAAGGGCAAGCCATTTTTAGTGAAAATAGAAAAAATAAACGAACGATGGGTTTCTAACGTTCTTTGCGGTGTGACTTGCATCTCACCAGAGAAGGCTAATTTCCCTTTGACCGCTCTTGGTTTCAAGAAGCACTCGTGGATTATTTGTAGCGATTGGATATCACACAACGGTATCAGGGTAAGTGTTACTCGAATCTTTATAAAATGAAACAATTTATACAAAGTACTTTTATGTTATCAGGTAAAAACGAAATACGGAGCTGCTTTAGAAGGCCTTCAATCTAATTCTGTGGTAGGTTTGTTCGTCGACGAAGACAACAGATTACGCTTAATTATTAATGGTGTAGATCAAGGAGTAGTTGCAACGGACTTGCCGCCCTATGTGTATGCTGTGTTTGACTTGTACGGCCAGTGTGAACAGATTTCTGTCGTTGGAAACAATGCCGAGACATTCTCATCCGCCCCTATCGACAATACCGCGACTAAAGCGTCGATAGAATGTATTAGAACGAAGATGGAGGACGCAGAAAACTCGAGGGAAAAGGCTGATCTAGAATGTCACGAGAAAGAGAACATAATCGTTGCTACGTCTTCGGATTTGTCCGCGTCTACGTCGCCGAGTGCGCCCAGCCAGTGCGGTTCGAACGGTAAGGACGATCATATTGTGGAATATTCGGCGTGCAACAACGACAACGCGCATTTATCCAATAACATAGAAAACAAAGCAGCTCCTAGTGTGTCAGACAGCAACAATTTGGAGCAAAGTTCAGACATGAGCAACGAAACACGAAGTATCAAGAACAGGAGCTACGACATCTCGAACCAGCTGAACAACAGCGCGATATCGAACAGTCAGTCCGAGAACTCGATTAATAGGAACGAATGTACAAATGTAGAGATAAATAACGCGACTAATATTAATATTAAAAACGGCACAGCGAACAGCACCACCAACATAACTAGCCTGAATAGTAATAACGCGATAAACGAAAGCATAGCGTCCAATAGTCAAGGGAATAATTTAAGTGGCACACATCAGAATCACGGGTCGACCAATATGTTGAGTTCGTCACAGACGTTCTCTTCCCAAAACACATTAAGCAACGTGACATCCGACATTTCCAACACGGTTTCCTCTAATTTCAACGATGTGCGTTCGAACATGTCCTGGAACAATAGCGTGTCTGTTGACAACAATTCTGTTGGTGGGAACACGACACTATCTGGACAAAACACAGCTCCGAATTACAACGCACCTTCGTTGCAGCTGCAGCAAATTCCATCGGTACCGTCCACACCTCCCAGAACAAACATTGTATCCTCGAAAAAGTGCGAGTACTTGAAGGCGTGCATGAGATTAAAGAAGTCGCTAGTCCTGCCAGATGAGTTTTTCTCTCTAGACGACGTATTGTGCTATTGTAACGACTGTTACAAAGTGGAAGAGGATAGTGCAATCTGCAAGAAAGGCGAACCACCGGCGGAGTTCGCTGTACCAATTGGTTGGACTAGGTTCCCGTTGAAGCAAAGCATCAACGCCAACCAGATTCCACAGAGTACGACGGATAAGTGGCACGTTGCTTTCTATGGTATACGTCTGGATGCGATCAGGTAAACAAAATTTACAAACTTCGCGTACACGCAAGAGTCGAAGAGATTGAAAATCAAATGACAGGATATCTCACGACTAACTGAACGCGAACCGAGTTGATCGAAGGATCAACGACGAATGATCTCCCACCCCTCGTATACCTGTGTCGAGGGTCACGGCTCGCTATCGAACAAGAGTGGGGCAAGGGCAAACAACCGCGTGGCTGTTGATTCGACGGCTCGATGAATTTATCGAGAAAATAATTCGTGAAACATTAATATCACAGCAAAATCATATTCTCCATCATTGTTTAAATAATAAGTCTTACGGGACGTGAATTTCGGCTGTTCGAAAATAAAAAGATTTTCAATCTTAAAACACATTGAATTCAATGACGTCGTCGCAGAGGCGATGTATGGCAATATCTTAATACGGTTACGGCTTATTTTTTTTTTTGCAGATTAATACTTGATACAGGAGAGCTCATGACGAAGGAGCAGTTAGACGTAAGCAACCTAACAATGAATATAAAAACAGAAGACCAGAATCCTCAAGTCGTCTTCTCACCCAGTATAAAGTATGCTGCATCCGAGGAATTCTCTAGAAAGTATCCGTAAGTACTCCTGTAACAAATAACCGGACCATATAAGCCTCAAATATCCTAATTATGTATTATTAATGTGTATCTGTCGCAGGTATATCGATACCCAGTCGAATAAAAAGCTGAATGCATCTACTGCATTCCAGCTGCTGGTAAGACCGGGTTCGTACACGATCAGTCCTGGTGGCAAGGATGGCGACGATTCCCAGTTCGATTCTAGCAAATGGGCAACCAAAGAAGCAGGGGCCACGGTTATCGTGGCCCTTTTAGTTCACCTCGACGGATTTTAATTTAATACGCCATGAAAATGCGAGACACGTTCCACGTTGCAATCAGATGCAGGATGCGCGTTTTCGTTTCGAGGATAAAACGAATGTACATAAAGATTATATAACGTAATATAATTACCGTAAGAATTTTTAAAATCGATTTTTTATCTTGAATTATTCCGTCAAATCTTCGCTGAATGTATATTTACGTTGGATTATACGTTAGGTATTTGAATATAAACAATTGTAATTCAGCAATATCGATTAAAAAATTGGTGTAATCAATAGACCGCCGATTGAAACGTTTGCAATAATTGATTCGTTGAAGTATGCAGTAGCACGTATATTAAATGCATAGTGAATGTATTATGTTATACAGACAATGTAGCTACTGGCCTAGGTTCGCGGTGACGAGAATTATGTCGGAGAGGCTCGTCATCGTATCAAAAACGCATCTTAATCGTCAAGATTTACGCCTAACGAATACCAAATCTTTAAGTATTAGTCACAGAAAAAAGATGGAAGTTTCTCTTCATAACCTCTTTTTTGATCTTATGTTCGGAGCACCATTTTTACAACGTCGACACAGACTTGTTATATGTATAATGTAGGGATAAATTGTTGCAACTGTAAATCACAACATGAGGCTATCATAGAGAGTTCTCATGAATAAAATTACCACGACTCGGATACTTTCAGGAAAATGTAATAACTATATTTTCAAATACGCTATTTAGAGACGCAGTTTTTCGTTGTGAATATCATGTGCACTATTTATAAATGCATACAAATAATATAAATGGAAAAAAGGACAAAGCGTCAACTTGTTTGTATTTTACAACCAATTATACCAATTGTTCGTCAGTTTCATTTTGTATTTTTTTTTTCTTTTTTTTCATATCGTTTACTTTCCGATTAAATAAAAAAAAAAAGTCAGTTATTTTCGAGAACCAAGCTCCAGTAGTTGTCTTTTAAGTTTCCCTAGAATATCAAAGAAAGCGGTTCCTTTATCTTTTAATATAAACCTCAAGAAACATTACAGGTGTTTATACATATAAATTAAACATGCGAGTAATTAATCAACTTAATACGCGTAATAGATAGTTTCCTTGTAGATATTTAATTTTCCTTTTGTGAAAAAACTTGACTTTAGAGGATGGCGAAACGCAAACGAACAAACGTATCAACAAGAAGAAAATAGGATTTCTTTTTTATTCCATCACCTTCTTCAAGATTCTGCAACGTTACTGATCAAGTTATTCGAAGTTTCTACACCCAAATTCGCACATGCTGGTCCCAGGAACAGCTAGCAACCGCCATACCGTTTGCAGCAACGCTGAGCGACGTGACACGGTTCTCGTGGCCTGACATAACGCCTTAAATTAAACATAAAGTCAAGTATAATTAACAAAGACCGTTATTAACCTTCGCAGCGAATTTTTGTCATTATTTTAGACTACTGGAATGCTTACCGTTGTACTGATTCTTCAACGTGTCCCAAATGTGAATAGAATTGTCATCGCTGCCGCAAAATATAAATCTACCGCTGAACGATAAACCGCATGACGTAAATCCTGGATTTGAATTAGGCGGCTTAAACGTAGCTAACTGCTGATCGGATCTCAAGTCCCACAATCTCGCTGTCTTGTCCTCTGAGGCCGTCACGAAGGCCTGTCCCGAAGGATGATACTGCGCAGACCCCATAGAACTTAATTCTTAACGTTATGAACGCGGTAGAAAATTTTATAACAAGGAATGGATGATTTGTGTGATTATTATAGATATCTTTATGATTTCAGATACTCACACAGACGGAGTTTACATCAGCCTCGTGCCCAAAGAAAGTCTGCTTGGCATTCTCCTCTCTTAAATCCCAAAGTTTGCATGTTCTGTCTACCGATCCAGTAATGTAAGTGTTCATATCCGGAGATAAACTAATGCTAACCACGTCGCCAGCGTGGGCACAGAAGTCTGTCGTTTTTTTGTTTGCTTCTAAGTCCCATATGCAGCTAAAAGAGTTTGCGTGTTACCATAAAGCTATTCTAGACTAGTATAATTGATAGCCATTACTGTCTTTCAGGTGTACATTTTCATGTCACCGGATCCAGTGATGATCCTCTTGTCTTCCAAGAATCTACACGACGAGAGGAATCCTTCATATCCTAACAACTCTCTGACAATTTTGGCGGAACCTGTAGCGTCACGATTGTTCACATCATAGATGGTGCACATATTGTCCATGCCACCGCAGGCGACGAAGTTTCCTGAAGGCGCAAACGCTACAGACATCACCCATGCCGAGCGCAATGGAATTACTTGGACCTTGTTTCCAGTCCACGAATCCCAGATGATTAGTTTTCCGTCTAAGGACCCTGTCACGCAATGCCTAAAAATTAACAAATCTTTTCTGTTATCTAGGTTTGATGAATACAGTGTGGGAACGCAATTTCTATGCTTGACTTGAGACTGACCTACTGTCACCACTGTAATGCACCGAGTTCACCTTGTTGATGTGACCCTTTAATAACTTCTTTGTAGATAATTTGACCTTTGGAGCGTCCGCCACCCCGTTACATGCCTCCTCAAGAGTCGTGTCCTGTTGTTTCTTTTGATCCTCCTGGTACGCGCAAAGTAAACCATAAACACCAGTTAGTACCATTTCTTTTTTAAAGTATTTTGGTTGCTTAACGATACACATATGGTATTTCTGATACAACCTTGCATTTGTTGATCAGGTCCTCCAGTTCCTTCTTCAAGGCCACCGTTTCTGCGTCATCCTTCCCCATTTTCTGAACGCGTTTCGCCTTGTTTGGGAATTGCTACGGAATTGGAAACACCCACGATGGTGAATCCACGGATACTGACTAGCAAATTTCCATCGAAGCGTGAAAGAAGCCTCAGCATCGACTATCCTGGTACCCCAGTAATCGTATTAAATTGACGCTTAATCCGATTTGTTAGGCATTAGTTTGGTTCTCCAGCCTAACTCAATTACCTACATACACGATAACCCTTATTATTCTGCGCGTATCATTTTTTCTACCATTTATGACTACAAAGGCTGTAGCATCTGGAATGAGGAAATAATATGTTGCAGATGAATTCTTAGAATCAATGTTACATTAATCAGTGGTCCCTGCAAATTTTAATGTTTCATTTGTTTCTTTTTTAAATCAAATGTTACGAAATTTTAGGAAATGGAAAGGAAAAAGTACACGGTTACGGTAGACGAGCCCTCACGTTCTTTTGCCAACAAAAACCATGATCCGTCTCGCTTTCGGATTCCATTTCGCCTATAAATGATCCGATCCTCTACTTGAATCGATTTAGTTCTCTCGGTTCATCGATCACGGGTAGCGCATAATAATTTCTTTGTAAATTTGCTTATAATAAAGTAAAAGTAATAAAAAAATTTCGGACAATTGTTTCTTAATTATCAACGTTATTGCATGGGAAAATTATGGTGTACAAGGGGGGAAACGTGCTATTTGGTGTTCTGTTATTGAATTGCATACATCATGTCGTGTCAGGCGAAGGAGTTTGCTTCAGTTCGACACGAGGCAACGAAGAACACGTTTCATGTAAAGATAATTCACCAAATATACTTGAAAAGTCTATTGGTGAACATTACAAATCGAAAACCGAATCTCTAGGTGCAATTGTAAAAAGTAAGTACATATTATTCGCATTATGATACTATTATTTATGGTACCATTACATTATACTGGATTCAAGTATGCGAATATTGGTTTTAATACTAGAGGCGCTATCAGTGATTTATTCTTTATTTTGTAATTATTCTTTGCTTTGTAACACTACAATATATTGTTTTAATAAATTATTTAATAATAGGTTCAGACAGCAACCCCTCCAGGGTTTAAATTCAGTGGCGCCATCGGTGGAAAAACGTCCAAGTTTATAGTGAAAATAGTTCGTGGCGTCATCTTATAGAAACGGTAGGAACTATTTTCACTATAAACTTGGGCGTTTTCCCACCGATGGCGCCACTAGTAGTCAGACAGTGCTGTACTTAGAAACTCCAGGACCCTGTTTAAAATATTTTTTTAAGTTTTCACCTTCCACGTTTACAGTTTGAGTTAATGAAATAATTGAATAATTCGTTATTATTTAGTAAACATATGAAAGTAATTTTACTTGGTAAGACGTGAATCTATTCCGTAGCTACATACAAGGACGCCATTGGGAGTCATCTGTACAACCTTCTTACATTCTTCCCAAACCTCAAAGAAGGGAAAGACAAACGTCAAAGAGTAATTTGCCATTGATTAAAAACAAGTTTATCTAAAGATTCTTTCAATTAACAGTGTGTTTTAATTGGGAGTGTAGTTCCAGTTAAATGCGAGTCGTTAGGTTGGTGCATGTGCAACGCACGTCGTGATTCGTGTGTTGCTTCCGTCATTATTAATTTAATGAAAACACGAACTCGATGCGTTTGTAGCACTTAAACGGATGTCGGTTCATCGTTGGATCATGCTTGCGAGAATTCTATTACGTTCTTTTGGAAAGGTAAGCGAGAAAGGGAAATTAACGGCGAACGTGCGCGTTGATGATAGTAACTTTCGTTCAAAAAGCGTGGGAGTAGCGGCGAACTTGCTCTCCGCTGTTCGAGGCTCTCTTTAGTTGGAATAGTGCGTTTGATGCGCTCGTGTACAGCTCTTGTCGGTCGAAATGCGTGAAAAGAACATCGGATGCTGTATCCTCTGGAGCTTGTTTCTCACGTACCACGTGGTCAGCGAGACTCCTCCATCATCAAAGCTAGACGGTAAATAGTTTTTCTCTCAAACCCTTAAGCAGAAGGGTAGTTCCTCGTCGCCCGTTTTAGTTGTTTCCGAAAATGTATCCGAATCGATTTGTCTGAATTGAAGATGAATGAAATCTTCCGCTATCGTTATTACTCCACACGATTGTTCTTCTATTTCGTAAACTATTTAAAAAAAATTGTAAGAAACATAAATTAAAACATTCGTGGATCGCTGTTAGACGAGTCGAGAATTTTCGTTTACAGCATTCTACCGGTATTTTTACTACTGTTTACTTAGGGGAGGTCTGGTTAGTACTGAAATAATTTTTGTACGCTTGCCGTTGGTCTATAATGGAACGTTCCAGAAAGCTTTTGAGACATTCCCTTTTTTTCATCCTGTAATCATCCGCGAGGGAATTTAATGATTATTCACGCCTCTTTTTTCTGGTAAGGAAAGTTTTGGGTTCATCGACCCCAGGACAAACTGTATGTCCTTTCGATTATCGTATCCGACGGGTGGACTTAAAATTTACCTCGTATTTTTTTTACGTCAACGAAACGGAATTTTCGTGACACGAATATATAGTACTTGTTTCGAAGGTATTCGCGTTAGATGGCGAATCCCACTTGCCGATTTGTCTTGAAATCATTTTATCTCGTTTATCGGACAACTGGAGTGAGGATAGTTGACCTCTCTTGGTTCACTGGCAGGCGAGATCTCGATATTCTTATACATGACATAATTTTACCAGGAATAAAGAAGACTTTTTATCGCTGTTGCTTTATTGCTGCCGCCTTGACTTGCGTTGCTGGCAAATTAATTTGTGTTGCAAGAAATGCTGAGGAGGTTTAAAGATTATCTACGGGGTGTACGATTTCGAACGGGGATGTTGACGATTTATGATACTGTTTATCTTTGTTGATGCACTTGACATCGTTGACTTATTAATGCATCAAAAATCCTAGCGGAGATCTGAAACTGTACTCTCTTGTTTCTGTAATAAAATTGATCGAAATATTAGGTCATGGTTGCAGCAATAATTGAAACAATAAAACTGGATCGTAGTGCTGCAGACACAACGCAGCGAAAAGCGTTTTAAGATCGATCTAGAATAAATAAATCTTTTATCCTACGAGAACTTAGGATATTGGTACTTTAACGTGACGAGCAAATTTTTCTACTTAAGCTAAAGTTACAAAACGAAGATAAATAATAAATGATTGAATGTAAAGGCGCAGAATTAATTTCTACGCCTAATACATATCTTTGTGCCTACAAAGAGTTTTTTCAGTCGAGTTTTTTTCGTTTCCGGAAGGAACGAAAGATCACAGTTATCGCGATACGTCGACTGGGCACAAAGAAACGCTTAATAATTTTACTAATTTGGTGCTTGCATCTCTTCTCCGGTGGCTAACTGGATCGAGCGCAGAGTCGTTATCGTTCCATTTCCGGCTGTATCACGCTCTGGTGTACACGCTTGCTAAAATTCTACCTTTTCGGAATACTGCATCTGCTTTAAATTAATTTGCGAAAAGAAATAGATTAATGATTTACAAAAAGTTATACCGCAAACTGAGAAACGATTTTACATTGCAAGGACATTGCAAGTGTCTGCGCGGTCGTGCCCACGCACTATGATGCAAATATTCCAATTCTGTGCTTAATTCAGGCGGTGACTTACTATATACAGGGTGTCGCTCATATCATGAGAATATTGTTACCCCTTTTAAACATTGTTATTCTAAGAAACCGTCGTAACTTTATAACCAATTAATATTTCACGACAAATGTGAAAAATGTAAGAAATAAAATATTTAAAGCTACCATGGTGACCATGATACCATTTGACAATTAACTATATTAAATATCACATTAATTTACATCCCCAACCTTTTCTCAATTTGAAACTGTATCATTCAGGCTAGATCACAGTTTCTATAAAATATTCATTCGAGCACGTCCCACAATTTCCAAGTTATTGGGCCATATCTTCAAGCATGACTGATGTCTTCCTAATTTAAAATTGCAAGATAACATATTAAGTAATCATTTATTTCAGATGTTCTTGTGTATACTGTTGCCACCAATGAAACAGATGGCTACAAAAGATACCTTAGATCTGTGGATGTTTATGGGTTTCGAGATAACTTGAAGGTACTTGGTTTGGGTCAGCCCTGGCAAGGTGGCAATATAAAGACTAGTCCTGGAGGAGGTTACAAGGTCAGCCTTCTGAAAAAAGCTCTAGAGGAGTACCAATTCGATGAACAGAAGATTATCATATTTACAGACAGGTCTGTTTTCTACTTTCTTCATACATGCTGATAATTCATAATTTAACAGTTGTTTTTATGTTTCAGTTATGACGTGATATTTCTGAGTAACTTGGCTCAAATTATTGAGAAGTTTAAGAGTATGGATGCCAGAGTTCTCTTCTCTGCTGAAGGAGCCTGCTGGCCAGACAAGTCATTGGCTTCTAAATATCCCCTTGCTACTCGCGGGAAGCGCTTCCTAAACTCTGGAGGCTTCATAGGCTATGCTTCAGATGTCTATGCAATTTTGAGCTATTCTCCAATAAAAAATAAGGATGATGATCAGTTGTTCTACACCAAAGCATATCTTGACGAGAAGCTGCGGGAACGTCATCAAATTAAACTGGATCATAAGTCTGAAATATTTCAGAATCTGTATGGCGCTGTTGGTATGTGAAAAAATAAATAAGAATATCGGAAGAGAGTTAATAAAATTATTGCATTGCGTTAACTTATCTGTATTCTACAGCTGATGTGGAATTGAAGTTTGTAGGAGGAAAAGCTTCTCTCCTGAACACTGTTTACAACACACAACCGCTGATACTTCACGGAAACGGTTACAGCAAACTATCTTTGAATTCTTTGGGCAATTACTTGGCTGAAGCTTGGAATCCTGAAGAAGGATGCACGATGTGCTGGGAGGGCACGACAGAATTGAATAAAACCCAGCCAGAAACCTATCCAGTATTATTGGTGGCCATATTTATAGAACAACCTACTCCTTTCTTGGAGGAATTCCTGGCCGCGATACTCAGACAATCTTATCCAAAATCGAAACTTCATCTGTTCGTTCACAATAACGTAGAGTATCATCAAGCTGTGGTAGACAAATTCATGAAGAAATTTGGAAATGAATACAAGAGTAGCAAGCAGATTCTTGCTAGCGATACCATAAGCGAAGTTGATGCTAGAATCTTATCCATGTACGTGCAAAACACTTATTTGAATTGAAACTACTTTATATCTTTCTCATTTTTAAATAAAAATTGTTTCACAGGGATTATTGCTTGACGAAAGGGTGCTCTGGCTATTTTTCCATCGATTCCATCTCGCATCTGGACAACGAGTACACTCTGAAGCTTCTGGTAGAGCAGCAACGAGGTATAGTCGCGCCATTGCTGGTTAGACCATACAAAATGTGGAGTAACTTCTGGGGTACAATAACGGACGATGGATTCTACGCCCGTAGCTTCGATTACATTGAAATTGTGAAGAACGAAAGAAGGTGAGTTTCGATCCAATGAACCGAATTTATTGTCCAACTTGACATACAGCGACTGTTTATGATTATTTCATACTTCTAAGCGGTGTTGTCTATGGTTACTCTTCCTGAACTACTTGAAGGAATGTAAACCTAATCGAAAGCAATAGAAAAGTCAGTCTTGAAGGACCTGCGATCGATGCTGTACATGTTGTCAGCGGTACACTCGTAAATGCCAGCATCCATTTGAGTGGCAGGATCAATCTCCAGCTTCGACTTCACTCTGTCTGTTCCCACTTCCCACTCATGTACCTATACAAAAAAAATTCTCTCTGTCGGCCAGGTCCATGCTTGATTATTTTTGGTAGCGTCAAGTATGCTCACGTGTAGATAGAGGTGACTGTAAATCTCAGCACCGTCCTTGAACCATGTGATATGTGGGCGTGGGTTTCCACGCGCAACGCAGAGGAAGGCGATTTTGTGCCCCAGAACGTACTCCAGATCGAAGTGCGATGCTAAGAGTATCTTTGCGCCCTGTACAAATATTTTTAGAGCTTCAATGCGTCGTTAAGGTCTATAATACATTGAGGTTTTATAGGTCTACCTACGTTATGATTGTTGTAATACTGATCACTCTCCGGATCACGATACTTTCCAGTAATGGGCATTCCTATTTGAACTCGAGATTTGTTTTTACCTCGGTTTCGTCCTCTTCGCCCGAAAACATCCTGGCTGTTTAGCAGCAATACGATTAACAGGAATAATATCATCATAAAGCGTGTCATGACGGTCTGGGGAAAGCAAGCGAAATATACGTCTAAGTTAGCAATCAAGTATGAGATATCTGAGGGTTTCACGGCCTGGCTCTTCATGATTGATAACTAAGATTTCCAAGTACGTGCCGTGCCCTTTAAATACGATACTCTGATATTACAACTAGAGGTACCCCAGAATTAGAACTAGCTCCTTTGAAGATCAAATGGAATGCAATAATATTCTCAGATGGTTGGATATCAGAATTCCAGCTTTTCATCAGTCAAACATTCTCGAATTCACACATATTAACATTCCAGCTTTCTAGTGCACTAAAATATAAATGATAATGTACCCTGATCATCTTGCCATTTGATCTCTAAAAAAGCTAAGAAACTCAAAGGCTCAGGGGATAACTTGAGAATCATTCGATGTTTGATCCAATGACGTCTTTATTACTACTGGCGTCTACACTGATTTTGGTCCTTTAAGTAGGAAAATGTTTCAAATATTGCGCAACATTGACTGATACTCACCGAGAACGGGCAGCGTACGATGATCACACGAAACTCTGATGCAACTGACAGTCACCTACTCATTACTCCCCTAGTGTCCTCTCCTATCTATTACAAACGTATAGACAGATACTGTTGAACTGCACTTATGCAGCGCGTACATGAGCCGATTATTCCTTTGACACCTATTGCCACTCGGTTGTTAACGGATTCTAAATCTACTTAACGTTCATCCAATGTAATAGCACTGACGCGAACAGGTTCAAACAAATCAGGATGAAAGTTAACAACACTGGGGATTCGTTACTTCTCCTTTCGATTTAACTCTAGAACTACCAAGCTAGTAAATTTGTTTGATATGTATATACGGGACAAATTTCAAAATTCAAATACATATATCGAACTTCCTTGTACAATCATTCAATTATTAATAATACTTTTTGTATTGGATTCTACTTTAGAACGCACAATTCATTACACAGATTGATATTACTGAACCATTTTGAATATGTTTTATATGCTTCGTGCGACAAACGTACCACCCTTATAAGAGTCAATTGTGATTTAATGAATAAGAGTTGGGGGAACTCTAAATTTCCAAGTGTGCCATTACACATTGGAATTCTTAACAGTAATATGCATCGAAGAAAACAGCGCGGTGTTGGACATGTTTTACTTACGCAGATGCGTACTAATTGCTATTAAATTTTAATTGGGCAAATAATCGCTTGATAGAACTTAACAGGCATCGCTTAATTAGTCTTTTAACATAATTTTATTCACTTGTTCCTTTATTACTTTCTTATAAACAATAAGCCTACTCTTCACACTTGAAAATCCAATATTGTAATTTCGGAGAAACTGAAAAGTAAACATTCTAGTCCTGAAAATTTAACTTACTATTTATAGCTAATTTCCATACTGATATATTAGAATAATAATTGCTGCTCGATGGAGTTGGAAGATCTTTGAACCATTGTCCTAGCACAACCACAAATCAGGGGAAAAATATTAATAAGAGATCATAACATAATCTGTCCTGAAGCCACGTATATCTACTGCATACTGATTGTCCGCCTGGCACTCATAGTACCCAGCATCTTTTTGCGTTGCAGGATCAATCTCCATCTTTGACTTTAATGTATCGTTACCGACAGGCCATTCGTGCACCTACAAACGTGCATTGTACAGTCTAAACGTCATTGCGCATCGTCCATTCAGATCTGAAGCGATAGGAGTACCTGAAAGAACTTGTGATGGTACAATTCTATTCCATCCTTCAGCCAGGTTATCGCAGGTCTCGGGAATCCAATGGCCATGCAGAAGAAGGTGATCTTTCTTCCCAGCATGTAATCCAACTCGAAGTGCGAGGCTTTCACTATTTTTGCTCCCTACGATGTTTAGGTTTTAAAGAAAATATGAAATCGACGCTTAGCATACAAGTCTTGTTTTCACAGGAATCCGAGTTGTTATCCATTATTGACTCACATCTTTGTTTTCGTAGTAATTGAAACTACTTGGGTTTCGATGAGGAATCAGAATAGGCATCCGTGACTTGTGCAGTCTTCCACGACCTCTGCTACTTCCTCTGCGTCCTCCACCTTTTGCTGCTTCTGTGCTCATCAGCAAACCGATGAATAAGAATAGGTACAAAAATTTGCGTCTGGTCATTTGTTTCAAGTGTATAGAGTTCTTTGCACAGTTTACATGAAACAGGTACACACAGATGTATCTTGTCTTCTGAGACAGTCTCTATCGATACACACTAAATATCCGTGGATTCAGTTACATGTAATTAGTCTACGTAACGCTCGAGATTTTTTAAGATAGTTTTGTTTACACTACGACACAGAAACAGTTCTCTGTATGCTAGTTCAACTTCACAGTCCCCGAGTATTTATCGACTACTCGGAGAGACTTGTTCCATGGAGTGATCAAGCAAGATCAGTGGCTTTGGGTGTCCTCTTGTCCCTACAGCCTAAAATATGAATGGTCAGTGCTAGATGTGCATGCCACCACTGGTGACAGAGTTATGAATCTCAATTGGATAATTATACATAACCCATTGCCAGTGTATATTCATCGACCAATCATGACATCACAGTGATTGCCTTACAAAATATTTAAGCGTTGATCTCTGAAAAACAACATTGCCGCGCGCAACCGGCAAACAAGTATAGTGGGTCATAAAAGTATCACACATGTCTATAAGAAAATCAATTATCTCATGAAATTTCTACTGAAACAACAAATTCTATTATGAAATTTTTGTATTAATAGTGTTTATATTGTGGTAGGCAAATACTTTTGTGACCTACTGTATGTTATCCTCATCAATGATCGTGCGTCTGCTTTTTCAAAGACCTTGATCTCTTGAGAATAACAGAGCTATCAGATACTCACGTGTTGTACTCTAACAGTTCGTCCTTTGAGGGTCCCCAATGATGTCCTTGATTATGTTATTCTGATTTATCAAGGTTACTCTTTCATTAAATTAGCGATCAGCAAACTATGATTCATAGGTCACATTTTTCCTGCTATATATGGTGATTGATGGAAGTATAGTTACAGCACACGATTCAGTTCGACCAACTTGTTTCGTTCTTTCAGAGGATTGTGGAACGTGCCCTTCATTAGTAACTGTTACCTAATCAACGCCACTCTGATAAGTAACAAAGAGACACGTCCATCCTACTTGGAAGACAATTTGGATACGGATATGGCTTTCGCTTATGCTAACCGAAAACGATCCATCTTTATGTACGTCAGCAATAGGCTTGACTTTGGACATCTCGTTAATCCGGATAGTTACGATACCACGTTGACAAATCCTGACATGTACCAAGTTTTTGACAACAAATTGGATTGGGAGAAGAAGTACATACACGACAACTACACGGAGAATTTTAATCCTGACCATACTCCCATACAGGCAAGTTTCGTGAATCTTAAATTAAATGTTGACTAGCATTTTAGTTAAGAAATAAATTAAATATTCTCTACAGCCCTGCCCAGACGTGTACTGGTTTCCCATAGTCAATGAGAAGTTCACAAAAGAGCTGGTGGAAATTATGGAGGCGTTTGGAAAGTGGTCAGACGGCACGAATAATGTATGACAATGAAATAGTTCCTATATTTATCTTTTAAACGAGTTAATCCTGTATATATGTAAACATTTATACTAAAATGTTGAGCTGTTGGTGTTCACGGCTAAAGTTAAAGAAGACACACTATCATGGGATATAAAAGATAATAGAACAACGATATTTTTCACAGGATCCAAGATTAACGGGTGGTTACGAAAACGTACCAACCCGTGACATTCATATGAATCAAGTGAACTATGAACCTCACTGGCTATACTTCTTAAAGGAGTACGTTAGACCTTTGCAGGAACTCGTGTTCACCGGATACTATCACGACGTAAGCTATACCATGATCTTTTAATGCATGCATCGATATTTCTAGGATCCACGCATCGATGGCGGTTACGAAGCCGTACCGACTCGAGATATTCACATGAAACAAGTCGACCTCCACGAGTCTTGGTTATACTTTCTTTCTGAATACGTCAGCCCTTTGCAAGAACTTGTTTTTGTAGGCTACCTGTCGAACGTAAGAGTCATTACAAACATCAGAAAATCGGAATTAGGTCATTGGCTGCACAGATTTTGAAATTCGATTAAGCACTGACAGTAAATTTTGGGACTCTTCTTTTTCTGTAATCAATTGCACTTTTTGATAATGGCCTTCACAGTTTGGAATTTTGTAATAGATTGCACTCATTCTTCAAATCGATGACACTTTCCTGACACCTGTATATAGTAAGCACTATGAAGGTTGTTCCGCCTAACACGATCACCTAAAATATCAAAGTATTAACAAAGTGACTTGTTGAAATGTTATGCAATTAGATTAAGCGTTCATTGAGTCTGCTAGTAATTAATTGTTTCTGTATAAATAAACAGCCACCACGTTCCCTCATGAACTTCGTCGTGAGGTACCGTCCGGATGAGCAGCCATCCTTGAAGCCGCACCATGACAGTTCAACCTATACGATCAACATTGCCCTGAACAGGGCTGGGGTTGATTATGAGGGTGGAGGTTGCAGGTTTATTCGATACAACTGTTCCGTGACGGATACCAAGCCGGGTTGGATGTTGATGCATCCTGGAAGACTGACGCACTACCACGAAGGACTCAGAGTTACCAGCGGTACTCGATACATCATGATTTCATTCGTTGATCCTTGAGTAGCTCGACAAGTGATGGGACATCCTTAACCTCTCCAAGGACACATTTTGTAAAGTGACAAAGAGTTGATTTAATTTTTCATTCGATTACGTTTTATTTATTTCATATCAATAGCAATTTACTAGGTAAAAAAATACTTGAAGAACAATAAATATGCGCAGAAAGAAATAATGTTCACATAGGTGATCGTTGAGCATTATTGGCAAATTATTCAGGGCACCTCTTGGTATTCTATTTTTTACTTTCATCGTAACCAGAGTGTACTAGTACGATAGAAAAAGGATTTATTGTTTACAGTAGATTTTCGCAGAGCCCGCAATCAAATACACGATTATGGGAAATATAACATTTGTACGTTTATAATCTCTTATAAAATATAACTAATAATACAAATTACGTTTTTAAATTGATACAATTAACTGACTACATTTTACACGTCTGGTATTTTATTCTTCAAATAATCACAAAGACTCTACACTTCAGTAAATGTTTCAATGTTTTTAAAGTAGCGATTATCATGTAGAATGAAACTCTATTAGCACTGCCGTACGAGTTTTAATTTATTTTTGCAGTTGAAACAATTAAAATGAAAAGAAAGGAACGCACACACCCGTACTAGTGTCCCTGAAGAGGTTAAAGATAATTGAACGAAATATTAAAAATGTATTATTGTTAAGAAAGAAAAGTGTGCATATAATGTCTAAATGTGTTCTCGTACACGTTCATCTTTCGCATAGCAAATTACTTGCAAACTTAACGTTGAAGTGTGAGTAGGTATGCGTCTACGAGAAAAACGTGTTCCCACTGTTGAAGTTATTTTTTTAATATGAGAGCTGAGACGCGAAACAATTATTAATCATAAGTGTTTGTACCAAAATAAAATATTAAGTTACATTTGTATTTAATATACTGTCTTGATAATACCATTAGAATGATCATTAGTACAATTGTTTCGATTTATTTACTTTCTTCGCGCATTTTATTTTTATTAAAAACTTGTTTCCTATTCTTAAGTTATTTGCAACTAACGATATTTTTGCACCTTCAACGCGAAATCTTGTGGTACAGAAATTAAGCTGCATCCTCAAATAATAGAGTAATAAACCTAATTGGAATTACATGTACCAGTGCATAAAAAAAAGTAAAACTAAAAGTATTTCCTCAATTTCCAGACTTCCGCGTTTTTATATAATTGTAAATATGTTATAATGTTGATACTAACAGAGACTTATGAACGGAAGTCTCAGTTACTATCAACTATGAAGAATTGGGCCGTGTAAGCCTCAAAATATCTTATGTTACAATATATTAGGAACATCCGTAGGATAAGTAATTAGAGTAACGTTACGGAATAGCAAAACTTTGAAAAATTGATTTTAATCGTGTTTCACCGCACGTTTATTTACACAGTAGAAACGGAAAATATTTGATCGGAGCGGTATCAATGCAATTGTAGTATGTCACAGAGTAAACATTGAATTTCATTCAACAGACTTCTTTGTACGGAAAGATAAGTACATTTCAAGCATTACACATACGTAGTTTTACTTTGTCGAACCAGCGCCATTATTTTTTTTGTTACATACAGAAATACTTTTACTCCCCTCCCCCAAATGCATAAACACAATCTATTCAAACTAACCTCGACGCAGTATGAATGACGAGTGGTGATGCAATGTACTGTTACGTTATAAAAGTGTTCTCTGCCAGCGAGTGCCTTTGCCCTATAGAACATTTGGTAAACATGAATGCCGTTCGAATTCACATTATCGTTTAATTTATCTAGGCATTATTTACAATTCGATTCATAGAAAAAAGACGTGATTATACATTAATTTTAGTAGCCGGCCCGTTTCAATTCGTTCAGCTGATGCGCCAGCTTCTCCTCTTTAGTTCGCCTCGCTTGGCCTAATTTCCTACATTCAATGTACGTGCTGAGGAACCGTTCCACGTCGATCTTTCTGTTCAGAAAGTTCTCCGCTATTCTTTCACTCTCCTCGTGACTTTCATCCGCTGCCTTCCTCAAGCATTCCTTTATGTGATCCGGAGTAAACACTTCTGATAGTTTGTTGTATCGTTGTATCAGCTGATCATATCTGGCTTTCAGTGTAGCAACTATCTGCACTTTATTTGCTACATCAGACTGCAATTCTCTAAGCTCGGGTTCTTTGGCTACATTGGCCTCTGAGAAGGAAGCAATGCTGGTTAATTGAAGAATTACCGAAGGAAGGAAGGCTACCTCTGATTGATCAACAGTGGACTTACCGGCAGTTTTCTGGACCCAATCTATTGCATCATCAATAGCCAAGTTAACGTCTTTTAGTTCGGAATGTTTGTCCAAGAATTCATCTAAATTGTCATCATCTTCACTGAGTCTTTTCAATTCCTCATTGGACAAGCTGTTCAGTTCTGGGAATGCTACACTCTGAGCCTTAGTTTGAACCTGATTCTGCAACGACGGCTGCTGATAATTAGCGTTTGCGTAATGGGAATTTAAATACGTTCCCTGGTGGTTCGAGTTGTAGCCTGTGGGGTCTGTATTATGCAGTGAACCACCTCTTGAGCTTGTCGTGTACGTAGAATGCTGCGACGACGATCCAAACTTCGCATGATCGTCCCGCGCGACCGCATGACCATCCTCTACATACTGATTACCTGAATGGGTGTAATTGTAAGTGTAAGTGCAAGTACTTCCACTAGCGGATGAATACTGCGGAAACTGTGTGGCGTAATAAGAATTGTACGACTTGGGTGGAATTTCAGGATACTGTTGCAGGGAGAAAGATGGAGAACTTCTTCCTTGCAGATCTGTAATGGCATTGTTATAGATATGTATTTTGTTTCTTTCTATTTTTTTTCGTTGCTCACCTCTATGTGATTGTACAGATCCTGGAGAGATATCTTCCAATAGTTGCGGAGGATTTTTACTGAATTCTCTAATGATAGCTTGAACAACCCGACCAAGATCACTGTGCACTGTGAACTAATGTACAAACTATAGTTGTCTTCCATTCAGAGTGTAAGTAAATATGGAGAGTTATATCTGTAAATGATGTCTTACATTTAGCAGCCCAGGTGCACTGATGATTTCGCTGTGTTCATTACACCAGGGATGGTTTATTGGAGGAGAAACTTTGAGTACTGGCTTTTCCAGTGGAAACTCCGGAGACAAAGAAACCATAATAGCCATTCTCCTTTCCCCAGCATTGAATTGTACTTGATACTCAAAATTTTCCCTTAATTCTACTACACTGTAATGTTATGAACCAAATCAGTTAATCATTATGAAGAATTTTAATCAGAAACCCTTTGCCATACCTTGAACTTGCATCTGCAAACACTGTTTAGATTGAGAGAGACTTGTCAAAATATGGCAAGAGCTTAAATATAATCAATGTAACAAATAAATCAATGCTTAATATGCATCAACATAATTCTTTGCAGTCCTATGTTAATTAAGAATTGACAAAAATGTATTGAGATAAAAAAATATGTACTGCAATAGGTTAACTATAGAAAAAGCGACCTTTAAAAAGGTAAGTAAGAAATATAAAGTATTTTGTTTGAAGATCCAACAAACAATTTAGATAAGTGTCTCATCTATATTGGTATTCATAATTTACAACATACAAAGAGTGACCTTGAGCAAGATTTCTGAATAATATAAAATATTTGGATTAAAAATCCAAAGATTCAATGACTGTAGAAAATCGTTTCAACTAAGCTAGGTGAGTATTCTGCCATGAATCAGCTTCTTGGCACGAATAACGAGCCAATTAGCAATTTATCGTTACTCTCGGTGTATAAAGAAACAAACCTGTGCTCCATTTTTCATGGAAGAATAGCGATTTCCAGAGTCTTTTATTTCGATGGGAAATACAAAGCAAGGTTTGCGAAAAAGATAGACAAAAATCAGACGGGCGATTTAGGTTATGAGTAGAGGTTACAATTAGGAATGGATTCTCTTACTTGTCGTTAAAGATTTTCAACGTGTCGATTTGCAATTTTCTCTTGACAGCGACATTCTCATTTTTTCCACGGAATATTCGCGATATCATTTAAAAGCGTTAAGTTTAGATGATACATTCGCTTATCCTTCGACCTCCCTGTCAAAGTAACCATCCAGCAGCAGTAGCAGAACAGCTGTTTCGTCGCAGTTCACTAGAGAAATATAGCGATCTGTCGTTTTTTAGTAGAGCTTTGTTCCGGGTAAACAATACAACAATGGAGTTCAAACGCTGTTATTGGAGTTAGATTGTAATTTTCAGAAGCTTTTAAACTTTCGTTTCATGAAATACTGACATTGTGTCAAGTGTTTTTGCATGTGTGTGTATCAACTTTAAAGTCGAAGAGAGAGAAAGAAATATGAAATAAGGATAGGGTGAGTGCGAGAGAGAAACATGGGCGACAAGGATAGCTGCAGAATTATTATATGTCAGAGGATACGGTTGTTACGTGGTCTTTGGCGAGTGAAGTGACCACGGGTATGCATTGCTTAGCATACTCGTGAATAGTAAACATTTCTTGTTTTATTTATTAGTGTAGGATAGGGTCTTGTAATGAGAAAGTTGTTTTACAAACATTTAATATTTGGTCCTCTTACAAAGTTACAAATATCTTTAACACTTAACGCTTCACAATTGTTACTTTGTCGCTTTATAACTTTGTCTAAAAGTCTAAAAGATAAAGGGATTAAGGTATACATTGTATTTGAAGTGACTGTTGCGCATCAAAAGATTAGCTTCTCTGTGCCATTTAATTATAGCAAAAACCAAGTCAATGATTTCATTAATTTCTAAAAAGAGAGCTCATAATACTTCATACAGAGTCTTGTGTGAGTGCATGTTATGTTCTTTGTATGTTTCACAAGTTTAAAGAGTGCCAAAAATGTGACCAGTCATAGAAAAGTGAATATGCACAGCAGTAAGAAGGAACAAGTCTTCCATGAGTTTGTGTAAAAATTCATATCACACCTTACAATACAATGAATAGTATTATCATTCAAGATTGAGGTCTGTTTCCATGAAGGAAAGTATATATTGTGTTCCTGAGCACGATGTTTGGTGAAAACGAAGTATCTTGGAGAGATTTATTTGTCATTGGACTGGTATATTTTCCACACAGGAACCATTCATTAATGGCTGCTCTCTCATATGTGAATCCATCTGGAATTATCCAAATGTTTACTTTGTCCTATGCAATTGTATTTATGAGCATAATTTTCATCTATGTTCCTCACCTGAGCATTGAACAGGTTCTTTCATCATTTCATGCGTGATGGGACATAAAAATTCGTGAGGTATTTCAGCGTCATCTATAGGCATTTCTAGAGCGTTGCTGTCTTCACGTTTCAGCCAATACAATTGGGTCTTGAACACTTCTCCTGTCTGAAACCATATTGGTAGTTGCAAACCGACAATATGATGGACTACATCTGTACTAGGTTTAAAATATACCTCTTCGTCGTCTTCAATTTGCAGCCGCTCGATTAGATCATCTTCCGATAAAGTAAGCAATTGTCTTCCAGTTAGGACGGCCGTATAAGCTTTTTTCGTTAACGACGATAGTCCTATTTCGTTTAGCCATTTCAAAGTATCGTCTACTCTCCAGTCTGCAACCTAACAGGCGATTCACTCGTTAACAACGCATTAAACACTCTACCCTCGTGCAACAGGCTTGTAGTATTCCTCTTTGCTGTACCTTATGCCTTTTGTGTCGCAAGTTATCGATCAGGACATTCTGCGATATCAATCGTTGAGGTATTGTCCAAATTAAAATTGTTTTGTCCAGTCCACCTGCTCGTGAGGATTAAGCACTTTTAATGAAACAAAGAAACAATCTAGACCAGGGGTTCGTAAACTTTCGAAATTCTCTCTGTACACCATTCGACTAAGGGATGGGAGTCTTGAATAGTATATATTATGAATAATAATGAATTAAGACCTGTAATAAAAAGAGACGTGTCTTCGGAAAAGGCACAGGTAGTCGCGAAACTTTCATGTTCTTCTAGTACGTACAAGCAAGTCCCAGAATACTAAAATCACATTATTTCCTCCATTATAGAATATATTAATAGGAGAATTAAATACCTGCAGCATGTCTTTCTGATAGATTTTTCCTTTGTAAAGGGGAGAAAAAGTAGTATCGGACATCTACATACCACGCTCCAAATACGGGCAGTTCTATCGGTAGCTACGCTTCCTAGGATCTCGCCTTGAATCGGTGAGAACCGGACACAAGTCACGTTACCACCATGCCCAGTTAAAGTCTTTTTTTCTTCGTACCGTGTGTTGCCATCGCTGCTTCCAGTGCCACCGGTCAGAATTTTAGTTTCCTTGTAAATGGTTACTTGCCATAACTTGACCAAGGAGTCGTTACCGCTGGTCGCTAGTAGATAGCACTGCTTGTCGTTACTTGTATTCGACTTTCTCCCTAGGTTTCAGAGCAACACGAAACGATTGACGGCTAGACATAAAATCGCTATGTGTTATTATATTACTTTACCAGCAAGTGTGAAATTAGCTGTTGGGCTGAAGTCACATCCCTGAACACCTAAGTCATGAGCTTCTTCACACGTCATCAGCGCGCTGCAACACTTATAGTTGGTGGTGTCGAATAACCTCCAGGTTCCCTCATTACAAGCAGTAACCAAGTAATGGGAATCATAGGTAAAAGCAATCGCGTTTACTGCATCAGAATGACCGCTGTAAACACTGCAGTAGTTTCCAACAATTTAACAATTGCATAATAGTATAATCTAGTATAATCAGTAGCAGGATACTGTATTCCCCACATATATTTCTTTTTTTTTTATAAGTATGAAAGTTGTACCAAAGTTCCGCCATATCGTTCACATCCCACAGCGTCGTCCTTTCATCGTCCCCAGCTGTGGCAATTTTTGTACCATCTGGCGACCATCGACAAACTCGGACTCCAGATCCAGAGTTGACAAAAGAAGATTTTGCTTGAGAACCATTCTACAGAAAATCAAAATACTGATGCAAACGCATCAATCAATCAGTTGGTAGTATTACGTGGTATTTTTTACCTCGGTGTTCCAAATGATTGCTGTACCATCCAAAGAACAAGACGCAAGCATACCACCACACGGGCTAAATTCCACGTAGTTTATGCTGTACGTGTGACCATCCAGTGGGCTGTAAGGCTTCTCTTGGAATTTCATAATAATCTCGCCCTCTTCTTCATCAGTCTCGATGCTCCAAATGCGCACCACCTTGTCCCTGAATTCGACAGAACAATAATTGAACATTTGATAAAAATTTAAATAAAACTGACCCAGATCCAGAAGCGATGAGATTATTTCCATGGAAGGCTACGCTGTTTATCACGCCGGCCTGGTTCTCTAGCCTTTGAATTAATCTCACGTCGTTTATCGACGTCTCTGCGTTTCTCATTACGTCTCGTTCGTGTTTAATGCTCTACGAAAGGAACAGAACATTTGTCTATGCTCCACTGCGAGTTGTTTTCAAATTGTTTCTACCTCTTCGTCCAGGAACAACATAGGCGCATCGCGCCTAGCCAGCTCCGAATCGAGGCACAAGCTTCCCGTTAAATCCCAAACGATAACAGATTTGTCGTTGGATCCTTGATTAGCGACAGAAGTATACACAACGATATGGATTTCTATGTTGTTTTAACAATCTAATATTAGTTGTTGCACACTTACCAGTGGCTAATAAGTTTCCATCTCGTGAAAACGTACAGCATGCTACGTATCTGTTGTGCCCTGACAATGTTGCCATTATTTTTCCAGTACTCTGAAAGATTATTAAAATTGTCCAAGGCTTTGTTCCCTATATGTCCTAGTGGAGGGGTTCTGTTTCCATCCTACCGTTTCCCATATTACCGCTGTCTTGTCGAGTCCACTGCTGACAATGTACAATCCGTTTGAATTGAAGCGTACACAAGTTAAGGCACTACTATGCTTCTCCATTACTCTGCAGATATCTATCTTGACAATGGACGGTTGAGTCTCGCATTTAGCCTGTATCACAGTTATCTCCCATAGTTTAACACAGTGATCATTACCACAAGTAACTAGTTGGTATTGCTGTGTGAATGGTTCATTATCTACAAATGTATCGTATCGTATCGTTTGGAATCCGTTTGTATGTCAAGAGACGACCACTCTAAACCACCTACAATACGTACTTGTAACCTCCTGAAACGTTGAAAAATCGCAAGAAACGACACCCAGATCATGAGCATCATCTACCCAGGCTAATTCAGTGATTGCTTGATTGTCGGAAACACACGAGTCCATAATATCGGCAGTGGAGAATAGCTTCAAGACGCCGAGCGTGCAAGTTGTTACTAACCAACTTGAATCCGGCGAAAAACATACACTCTGTACAGCACCGTCGTGCTTTTGAAAACATCTAAGTAACGATACAAATATTTAAAAAAATTAATTAAAATTAATTAATTAATTAATTAAAATTATACCTTATTAGACTTCGTCGAACTAGATCCCAAAGGCAGACTTGGCCATTGTCTCCAGCAGTTACAAGTAGAGTGGAATCTGGAGAAAATCTACAGACCCTTACAGCTTCTCCACTCACTTGTACCATGGTGTGTATTTTGGATCCTGTCTGCCAAAGGACAAGAATCATGTGTACATTATACATCATCCAAGGCAACACTATATCAATGAGCAAATCATAATCAATAAAATCATTTTACCTACTCTTAAGTTCCACAATAATGTTGTGCCATCTATGCTAGCAGAAGCTAGCATTGTTGACCGAGGGCTAACTTTCACAGATGTAACTCCATACTTGTGCCCTAAAAGAGGCGAAAAGTAGGCTTCTACGTATCCACTGCCTGCCTTCCATTGCCAGACCCGAACGCGTTTGTCTCTAAAAACATCAGAGACAAGCATATAATAATTACTTATTATTTTAATTTTATTCTTACCCTGATCCGGTCACCAATATGCAGTCCCCGGCAAAATCAACGCTGTTTACGTCGCTTGTGTGAACTGCTAAAGTTTGCAGAGCTTGTACATCACCAATTACAGTGGTAGACATATTTGAAGGTAGCTAGTAATGAATTCCAATCCTATTTATTCGTCGAAGGATCGCACCTGTTTTTCTTTGGCTCGCAGCATGCTAATCGTGGCACTGAAAATAAAATGCAATTTTGAATACTAGGGTAATGCGCACGCAGAAGGACACCGTGGGGATTTCCCAACTTGGGATTTCCCAAAGAGCAGGAACGTCTTCAGAAGATTTTCCCCGCGAAAAAAGAAGATAAAAAGTTACACATTAAATGTTAATTGATCAACCGATAAAAAAATTGAATGAAAATATGTAAAAAGTGCTGAAACGAATGAAAATAGAAAATGTGTTACGGTTGACCCCAGTCTCCCCTACGTGGTGTAAAGAAGTGTAGAAAGCGCATAACCTTGACATTGATTAATGCACGCGTTCCGCAAACGTGGCTCTATAGTACGGGGCATCCTAATCGTGATTACATCGCAGGAAAACTTTTAGTTTCATATACAGTTGTCACTGTCATTCAGGTAAAGCGTTATAAAATATTTATCCTCGACGAATTGAACCGCGCGGCTAGTACCATCAAATCATTCAGAATACTTATTCATTTATTTAAACTTTCCGTGTGTTTGAATTGACAAATTGAGTATTGGTTTATCATAATCAATTTTGTTTGTTACATCATTTTCAATTACTACAAATTATTGATAAATTACTTACAGAATTTGTTTATACTAACTGAAAGTAATGATTTTTTGAACACGTTGAGGGGGGTTTCCCTTGATTGGGTCCCTAGGCACCATTTTGTTTTCCCATGGGATGCGTGTACGTTAAACAAATGTTTGGTTCTTCATCAAATACATGTACAAATTTGATTGATTTTTGAAGCTATGATTGTGCAATGTATTATAGTAAATTCTGTATTGACATTTCACGTGTCATATGAAATGCAAACAAACTTTAGTTTATTCCAAAAACAGAAACAGAGTTACATTCATTATTTTACTAAGCAGTAATTTATAAGTAAATTACTTTTAAAGTAAATATTAAACAACAAGAAGCGAGAAAAAGAAAAAGAAACGGGTACTCACGTTATGAAAAGGCACATGTTCCGAGTTTCATCACAAATTATAGAGTGGTCCGATTAGAAAACATAGCACAGACATCCACTGTTCCGATCCGCATTACACAATGCACTCATAATAGTGAAATGCGTGTAACGTCAAACATTTAATAGCAACTTTCCTGACCGGAGCACTTGACATTGTGACGCTAAACCGTTAAACGCATGTCTACTTAGCCGGTAAAATCGATAGTACGGAAATAGAACTCTATCGCGTACGAGTACGACTCTTTTCAACCACCTTGACAACAATTGATAATTAACACAAATAATAGAAACATTAGTCCTTAGATACCAAATCATTCCATCATAACTTTAAACGTGATAGTTGAGAGTGTTTGTTGAACCATGTTTACCCTGTGAATTTGTTGTACTTAATTCGTTTTAAATTTCAATTTTTCGAGATAAATAGATCTTATCAATATTGTCTGACGTAGGTTTATCGTTTGTCGAGTTTTTTTTGTTCTGTTACTGTCAATAAATGTAACTATTGTTCGTTCAATCTAAAGATGGAGTTGGTGTAAACAACAGATACTGTTGGTAGCACTGTAATACATTGTAACCAACTGTAACTTTTGTAAGAATCAGAAAATACCTTAGATATAAAGAATTGAATCTGGTTGAATTACTAAAATTTGTTGGAAAATAGGAATCATATTATATAGCAGGAAAAAACATAATCAGTTTGGTTGTAGAGTTTTATTTGTTACTGTAATAGTAATAAGATATTTGATCGTTTCTGTTCAGGAGGAAATTGGTTAGTTCTGTTTATTAGGATGCTATTATTAATACGCTTATGGTATAAATATCAAAATATTCATCTTTTTTAACTTCCATTAGCTCTCACAACGAGTCTGTGATTTTGACTTAAACTCTGACTGTTAGGGTTGATGGTGCAGTTTGGTGGCAACGTTTTGTGAAGATACATAATTGGCCAATGGCGCGCCGATGATTGTCCGTACGCTGCATGATCCTTGGATAAATAATAGGGGTAATATTTTTCGCTACAAGGCCTCCATTGATCTTCATTAGAGCCCACATAACACCTACAAGATATGGATTATTGATACTAGAAACTGGTTCATAATATATGTAATGACTTAGAATATCTTACCATGGATAATGATATCCATGTGAAAAGCCACATTTATGGTTAGGGTTGCAACAATAATCCCAGCTACCATATTCACTTCCTTCGGTTTCGCAGGACCAGAAATCAACAACCTCATTGCGTTGACAAACTGTGCCATTCTTGCAAGGGTGACCATTTACTGTATAATGTTGGAAAGTGGACAATTCTTTTCTTGCTAGTTGGTGGAAAAGGAAACAAAAAATTCAGTCATCTATTTTAAATAAGTTATATACTATCATTTTTACTTACGGTACAAGAAGTCAAATCCCTGTTCAAAACCATCTGAAACAGGGCGAGAGCCGGCAACGTTATCGATCTGATGATCCTCGTTATTCCCAGGCCTGAATTTATTTCTGGTTGGAAAAGGAGGATGGAAATCTGATTCTAGAGGATGAGTTCCGTCGTCGAATACACCATGAGTATGATGATCTTGCGCGGGAGGAAATGGTTGATTGTGTTCTTCTGGGACTGATGCGCAATAAGGATCAAGATCTCTCCAGGCGTATAGTAAATGATCGTCATCCTGGATGTAGTCAACATTTGGCCTCAGATCTCGTATCGGTATTTCGCTCAGCATACAGTTATCTCGGGTATTATCGCTAGCGATCCTATAGACAATGGAAGACTTTAAAAATGTTAATAAATATAAAATTCAATTGCAGTAAAAAGAATGATGCTTACATATAATTGAAAGACATGCAGGGTGGTATGGCACCCGTGTTCCTCATCGTGGAGCACTTTTGACGGCACTCGGATTTGCTGTCCGCTCTTGTCGAGGACATTATTGCGTGGGCCATTAGTTTGCATGGCCTGTAATGTTGCGAGTAGCAAAGTTCATCCATTTGTAACTGATTGGGTAGCCTGTCGTGCGGCGTAGCTACATCAGGGATGGCTAAGGGTACAGGGTATGCTTCGCAGCCGTAGGAGAAGCTGCTTCTTTCATATAATTCCGCTCCATCCATGTCAGGCATATTGGTGGGGTTTATATCTCCAGGTGGCCAATCGCTCAAGAAACAATTGGTCGAGGCACGATCTTGACCATGTCCGTGCACATGATCGTTATACTCTTCCATTCCATATTTGAAGACAAAACTTCTGCAGACAAACTCTTGCGACATAGTACACGCAAACTGACACTCTCCTAAGTCGTCGACATGCATCGACTTCTTTGTGACATCTGCAGGTATACCAAATCCGCTTCTGACCCTAGAGAAACACTCTTCCTCTGGGTACTGATTCGTTGCTTTCTTTGAGAGACAAACCTTGGTATCTTGAATGATCACATAGCTGTCGTAATCGCGATCAGGCTCGAGATCCGTGTAAAAGTTTAAATCTTGGTGAGGAAGATCGCTCAGTAAACAGTTGTCCGTAGGGTTGGTATTCAACACATTGTATCTGCATAAAAAGAGAATACGAAGTGAGAGCGGTTGGTCAGCTTAATTCAATAGAAAATAAGACAGAAGAAGCAGCCTGTTCTTCGATCTATATACCTATAAGCGAAACTTCCACAAGAAAAAGCTGATTCATTGACACAAAGATCTTCGCACTGCATCAAATCACGCGCCAGACAAGTTTTACGCAACACGCTCCTACTTAGTTTTGACCCCGCTGCGGATCTAACGGAACATTTCTGTGCTCTTGGCGATTTTTGATGTTCTCCGTAAGGAATTTCTTTCGCTGTCGGTACAAAATTATCGTTATATCCAAACGCGCTACCATAATTATGAAATTTTCCATAAATCTGATCGGTTTCCCGTGGGATATTGAAATCCTGCGGTTCCGATCGATCTTCGGGTCGATGCTTTGGAAAAATTGAAGATCTTTCGTTCGAAAATCCTTTGTTGTAGTTGATGGGAGCATCGTGGACAGAATTGTCGTAAATAGGACCAGGATAATGCATCTCTGGATTCTGCCAAATAGGCCCATTCCAGTTTTGAACATTTTCGCCAGGGAATCCGCCAGGGAATTCCTGGTTAGTTGGATAGCTTTCCGGATAGTTTGGTGGGCCTGGAAGATCTTCGTTGGTACTTTTGTGGTCCAACCGTGACCATGAACCACCTTGCCGATTTTGATCATAAACTCTAGGCTGATCTGTCCATTGTGTAGTGGCCCACGTAGAAGGCGGACAGTTTCTATTCCTTTCATAGTAATCGTATCTAGGATCCATCAAAAAATCTCTGTCAACATTCATGCGATAGTATGGCGTTGCTGTTAGTTCACACACGCCGGTTGAACCACCCGATCCACTTCTGTAAATTGGAAATAAGTATCAATGAGACATCAATGAAAATGTTTGCTTCCCTCACCTATAGTTAAAACCTTTGCAGTCGAAAGTCTTCTCGTAGTCACATGTTCGACGACAGTCGTGCAAGTTGTCACAGTTTATGGCACGTTGTACGTGCAGTTCCATCGTCTTCATTCCAGGTTGCATTTTTCGATGACAGATAGGAACTAGACATTTAAAAATATACTCGCTGTTTGAATATGTATATACAAATGAAAGTAAAAACGTCAAGGGAAAAACAGATAGATGATTCTTTCTCACTTCATTCACCAATGAACTTACTCCTTGATATCATTGTTGAACTTGGAATTAGGGGAAGAAATATTAGCAAAAGCACCAGAGTCCTTAACAACAATTTCTCCAACATTTTCACCAATTTTCGTTATCCACCAGACAAACAAACAATTATAATATTTTCGAAGGTATCATATCGGAGGTGTCATGACCTCCTGGGGGTTTGTCAACACACATGTTTCACATACTGGCGAGTACTTGTACAGAACCGGCACTTTAAGGGGAATAAATACGTGTGAGAGCACAAGGTGGAAATTGCAATGCATGTACAAAAGGTAATGGCGAAATTACAGACCAGCGTGATTTTATAGACAAGTGAACGCTCTTGTGGAACTAGTGGGAGATATTCGCGCGTCAAAGGAGGGATTCCCCCCTTAACGATCGTGTACAAACTGCGGGGACACTAAATTCATTATTGAAAAAATCAAAGAAATTTATTTAACTATCTTACGTAAAATTAGCTTTATGAATGAATGAAATCTCAGTGTTCTCTTCTTTAATTGCTCCATCTTTATTTATTCCTATAATCTTTTATTTGCAAATGATCTATGTTCAGTGAATCGTTCTAATCTTTTTTCTCTCTAATTTCTAACATTCTCATCTGTTCTCCTTTGCAACAAATATTATCTTCTTTGCTTCCAAGAGTCTGATTATACCCGCAACGAAACGAATGCGATTTTAAAGTCGAACAAGCTCCATTGCTCATGTCCTTGTAGATTCGTCAAGGACATGGCAATTATTTCAGCTAGCCCGTCCTTCGTGGTTGCATATATCGTCGCCGTAACTCGTCCTCAGTGAATGATCGTGTATTACAGAAATATCGACGTCGAATTAACGTCTGAACGTTTATCGGAAGAATGATAATCGCGACAAGAGTAGAATAATGACCATTTTGTCTCGTTCTAGATGTTATCACCGTGTTGTGATTCGTGTCAATGCCGTTCTTTCCCTAATGTACAATATAATGAACAAACTCTCACTCGCGGGAGGCGCATAAATCGCGTGATTCATCGCGAAAACAGTTTTCCTTCCATTTTTTTTTTTTGTCTGTTTGTTTTACTTGATAAATGTCCACTGATTGGAATAAATCACAGCGAAGGATAAACATAGAAATACACTTATAATACGCTAAATTTTACTGTTTTTATTTGATTATTTCAATGTTTAATACTTACAGTCTAACGTTAGGGGAGATTTATTCCATTCGAACTTCTGCTGAGTTTTTAACGTAACATTTTCACTTTTCGGAACCTTCGCGTCTTCGTCATGGCGTATTCTGGTAATCCCGCTAGTACGAGGAACATATCTAATTTTTGTATCGACTGTTTTGTCGTGTCTGTTCAATACTCTTTCTTGAACAATCTTGGCAGGTGCTGGATGATTGTGTGTGTTGAATTGAGTCGAAGAAAATGGAGGGGAGACAGAAAAATAGAACTCGTTCAGGTGATTCTTTGTTTTCTCTATTCCTGTTAGTCGTGGACGAGATGGATTTCCAAAGGATTCGCGATGAACACCTTCTGTTGAATAGAAAAATCAGGCGTTTCTTTTATCAGTCCGCTACATTATACATTTTCGTTTAGTGTTCTAGGTGTACAGTTTTCTCCTATCTTGTTACACAGAAGATTACCGTGGACACGCACGAAGGCTTGTAACTCACCTAAAGGATTGCTCGATGCTGGCTTTTGATTTCTATTTGCGAGGATGTCCAAGACTCTATGGTTGTCGTCACCGGAAAGAAAACGTCCGTCATGATCGACAAACCGATCGTAGATACCAACGAGCCCGTAACTCGTCGTACTGTATCTGCTTCTTAACATTTCAAAGACGTATCCTTTTATCGATTATCAGATAGGTTTAATTAAATATATCCTTAATTTTTCATTTATTAGATCGTCCCATAAGTTCGTGCCGAAAACTGTGTCGAAATTTAATAAAAAACCACAGAAATTTTCTAGTAACGGTATAATGACTATCTGAGAGAGGTGAGAAACTATTGTGAAATGAGACAGATTATCTTTTCCTGTGACACTTAAATAGCACGGCCGCTCCAACGGTATACGCGCGCTCTGATTGGTCTGGGT
>NC_071981.1:3832365-3834060 GCF_026283585.1 Hylaeus volcanicus | reverse complement strand
TTCGTTTGCTCTCTTTAGTTCAAAAGCTACACGCGATTCAAACTTTTACAAAGTGTGAAGCTGGCCCCACCTTTTTCGAAATTTGAAATTTTTCTGTTTGATTCTGTTTCGTCATCGTTTGCTCACGTTTGCTCAAGTGGATTTTTCGTTTGCCCCTCTTTAGTTTAAAAGATAGAACCGCTTGTTTATACGTTCACGGAGGAGACATCGCGAAATGTGTTCCGAATTTTTCAATTAGCTTTCTTTCAGATATAAAGAAGGGAATGTAGATCAATCTTTAAAAGTAGTAGGGAGCGACTCTCTTTCGTTCCCAGGAAATAAATTAATAAACATATCTAAATTTCGATTGACTAGTGTCGATCATTCAAGCGTTGGAGGTATCGTAGGAGTGGTGTGGCACAGTCGATAAAGTCTGAGGTTGCCAAATCACTCTGTACATATGTATATAGTCTCTGTAGATATGTATATAGTATATAACTTATAATTAGCTCCTAACTATACCTTTAAGTTCTGACAACGATACGTTAACGCGGGTTTTTTTTTGTTTTTGTGTAAAAACTTTTTCCCATTGTAAAAATGCATAGTCAGAGTGCAATAGCGTCGACGACTAGTCAATTGATACCCGCTACTTATAATGCCAAACCCAAGACTAACTATATGCGAGCGCTGGTAGAACCCAGACATACATATATACTCGTAACTTACCCTTTAGGCTTTTGTTGAATATTTATTGTAGCCTTCTGTCCTCAATACTGTACTTTTACAAAACAATAAATATATCATTTAATAAAAGGTTGCCAAATCAATATCTTGCTCTGGACTGGCTTCGATCCCGGTAGGAGTAACTATTTTTTTTACATTCCTTTCGGTTTTTATCATGTTCTGTTATGAATTCTACCTTTCTATATATTAAGATTAATTTTATAAGATATCGTGCAATTTTTATGTTTTTTATTCCATTGAAAAAGAATCAAGATGTGAAAAGAGTTTCTACAAACTTTTATAAAAACTTACGTCATTATAGTCTGTAAGTAACACTTAAATTATTTCAAACAAACATTGCACACGCCCATTACATGAACTCCCTCCCAATAAAAAAAAAAACATAAAAATTGAAAGATACTTACAAAAATAATCTTACAATATACGAAGGTAGTTTTCATAATAAAACATGATAAAAACAGAAGAAAATGTAAAAAAAATAATTCATACCTCTACCGGAATCCAACCCAGTCATACCAATATATGTATAGACTTCGCAACCTCAGACTTTATCGACTGTGCCACACCACTCCTACGATACCTCCAACGCTTGAATGATCGGACACTAGTCAATCGAAATTTAGATATATTTATTAATTTATTTCCTGGGAACGAAAGAGAGTCGCTCCCTACTACTTTTGAAGATTGATCTACATTCTCTTCTTTATATCTGAAAGAAAGGTAATTAAAAAATTCGGAACGCATTTCGCGATGTCTCCTCCATGAGCATATAAGCAAACGGTTTCTTTCGAACTAAACAACAAACCTATCTTTCGAACTAAAGAGAGGCTAATTGATAAATTGGTAAATTCCAATTGATCATTCCTGAGCAAACGATGAGCAAACGTATGCAAAAAGAAAAATTTGAATTTTGTTAATAATTGACATAGTTCCCTCTTGGGCGTATAAACAATCGCCTGTATCTTTTGAACT
>NC_071981.1:3826535-3832355 GCF_026283585.1 Hylaeus volcanicus | reverse complement strand
ATAGTTCCCTCTTGGGCGTATAAACAATCGCCTGTATCTTTTGAACTAAAGAGAGACAAACGAAAATTTCACTTGAGCAAACGATGAGCAAAAGTATGCAAACGTATGGAAAAAGAAAAATTTGAGTTTTTCAAAAAGGTGGGGTTAGTGTGAAGCTGGCCCCACCTAATTTGAATCGCCTGTATCATTTGAACTAAAGAGGGGCTAATTGATAAATTGGTAAATTCCAATTGATCATTCCTGAGCAAACGATGAGCAAACGTATGCAAAAAGAAAAATTTGAATTTTGTTAACAATTGACATAGTTCCCTCTTGGGCGTATAAACAATCGCCTGTATCTTTTGAACTAAAGAGAGACAAACGAAAATTTCACTTGAGCAAACGATGAGCAAACGTATGGAAAAAGAAAATATTGAGTTTTTCATATAGGTAGGGCCAGCTTCACACGGGTCTCGCTTAGTTCAGTGTCAAGCTCCGACAACGTCCACCGCCTCTCTAAATCACTGAAGAGCACCTCCAGGTTAGAGATGGCAGATTCAACCCGCGGCTCCCCGTGTCTTATGTTTCTAACCTCCATCACTTACATACGTACCCAAACGTCTTCAATGACTGCTTATCCTGAATCGTAATTCTAATTATTTACAAGTTCGCAGCCTCGCTATTACTCGCGACTAACTAACCGACCACTAAATATTTATTTCTAAGCGAAAATCTGGCATCTCTGCTTTAGGTCTCTACTCGAGCATCGCTATCGATCGTCCATTAATCAAGGATTGCGCAAACCATATCGTCTCGCCGGGCACGTTTGCTCGCAACGATGGTACCCCGTCCATTTATTATAATTATTCGCCTTCGGCTCAGGCCCCGTATTTACGGTTGCCCGGTGCTAATTCATTTCTTAATCTAATTTCGTAACCACCCAGTTGCGTTATCCACGCTAGAACTCGATACGCGCTGCCGGGGAGTACTATGCTTAATTAATCCCGACATAATTATCGCTAATTATAACTGACAGCCGCACATGTGTGCTCGTACACAATAGGGTTGCTAGGATAGAAATGCTAGATGCGTGGGTGTCACAGTGTTGGTTTACAGAGGCAAAACTCTCTTAGGAATGCAGAAACTATTGCCGCTTCCTTTTACATCCATCGGACTGAATTAATTTTAAACCTGTCGACGACGCAAAAGTTTGAAGGCTAACGGTGTCCACTCTTAACGCTAGATGGTTTTAGTTGTCGGTTTTATTGTGCTAAATAGCGTTGAATAAGTATCGTAAGCAGTGCTGCGAGCTTGGATCCAGCGTTTGGTAAATAAATCAATTATAGATTCCCCGTACGTCATAAAAAATTGTTTTATTATAAAAGAGCTAGCCTTACAGGACGTTTCTTATCCTAGCGCAATTGAAATTGTACTAAAGTCAATGGAAAGCTGGTCCATACGTAGGCGACGGAGCCCGCGTGCTGTAACCGTTTCTAGCGCCAAAGTTGTAGCTGCTGTCCAAAGAATTAGTGTTGAACGGATAATTGTTGCCATTGTTTCCGTTGGAGTGTTGGTAGTTGTTGCCGGTGTTTCCGTTGTTGTAGTTTCCATTAAAGGGTTTGTAAGCGTTGTTACCGTTGTTGAAATTTCCACCAGGGGCTTGGTAATTGTAGCCTCCGTTGTTTCCTTCGAACAACAAAACACCAATAACTTTTGACGAAGTATAATACCGATTTTATAATACTTCGCAGTCGACATTTCTTTAGAGTGTTTCTTAGCGATGGAAAAGAAATCGAACGAACACTAAACACTGACCTCCATTGTTGTAACCTCCGCCATTATTGTTGCCCTGTTGCCCGAACTGGCCACCCTGGTTGTTGTTGTTGTTGTTGTTGTTGCTGTTGTTGTTGTTGTAGCCGTTGTTCTGCGTGTTGTACTGATCTGGATAGCTCGCAGTGCCCTCGTACCTTACGTCTGCGTGGAAGCCTGTCCTCCAATCGGCGGTGTAAGTCACTATTTGTGTCCTGCCATCCGGTAGCTGTACTCGGTATTCCCCTCTTACTGTTTCGCCATCGCTGGTCTCTCGTCTCCCAAAATCATTTCCGGTCGCTTGGTCCTTCACCGCGTACCCGAACTCGTACGACATCGGCTGAGACAAAATGTACAGGATTAGAAATAACTAGAGAATCATAATCGAATAACCATTTAACCATCATTGTTCTCGAAGGACTCGTATCGAATTTTAAGTGACTTTCTTCGCTGAAGTATGACTCTGGAAGTTACCCTAATCACGCAGAACAATAGCAGGTTAATAGCCTGTAATCTCTATTGTACGTTATGCTCGCATGCTGTACTCATTTGCACGTGCAGGTATCAATCGACACCCTTTCTATTAAAATTACTTTACAAATTGCCCCGTGCACCTTGTTTCCTAATCGAAATCAGTGAATTCGTTATCGAGCGTTTTCTATTTCAGAGTGTATCGAGCAGCGAAGGCGCCACATCAGAGTGGTTGAATTGTTTCGCACGTTGGAAGGACAATCGTTGCAGAAGGTACTCTTCTCGATTTATCCGATGGGCGAATGCATCCAATTCCAGGAAAAATCGCAAGGTATCATTATCATCCAGATGATTTCCTTCGCTCGACGTGCTGACCCAGATAAGAAGCCTAATGGTTTCATCACGACTTTCCTCTAGCTTTCAGGTAATTTTTGTAATCGATGCGGCAAGATAACATAACAGAGGGTTAAACTCGATGTAACGGGTGATAGGTGGAATGTTAAAGATGGCTATTGTAGTATCCGGGCCTCTTATTACCAAGATTAAGGAGTCGTGGAGGTAAAGCGGTTAATTATGGATCCGAGGATCGGGGGTTCGAATCCCCGTGCCTTGTATTTTTCGTTTAGACTCTTACGCTATTAGGCGGAGGATGATACAAACCTTGGACGACAGGAGTGTGTATAGTCAATGGAAGAACGAAACGAGAGGAATAGTCGAAGACTGGATATAAGAGTAATAAAATAATCCCCGTGCCTTGTATTTTTCGTTTAGGCTCTTACGCTATTAGGCGGAGGATGATACAAACCTTGGACGACAGGAGTGTGTATAGTCAATGGAAGAACGAAACGAGAGGAATAGTCGAAGACTGGATATAAGAGTAATAAAAGCAGAGAATAGACACTCAAGCGACGCGACGAAATGCAGCTATGTGAACTTGGCACCCGACTTTTCACAAATTAATTTTTTTTTATAGAAAACGATAGTATTTCGTTCGTACCTGATTGTACCTCCAATAGTTTCGTTTGTATCTCCACCAATTAATATTAATATTAATTGCTATAAAATTTAAACTATCGAGGTACAAACGAAACGAAAAGCGGTACAAACGGGTACAAACGATTCTAAAGAATCGGGAAGAAACAGATTTTAAATATCTTGAAAATGAACGAACTTCACTCTTACGCGGATCAACAATTGCTTGGAAAAATTTAAACTATCGAGGTACAAACGAAACGAAAAGCGGTACAAACGGGTACAAACGATTCTAAAGAATCGGGAAGAAACAGATTTTAAATATCTTGAAAATGAACGAACTTCACTCTTACGCGGATCAATAGTTGCTTGGAAAAATTTAAACTATCGAGGTACAAACGAAACGAAAAGCGGTACAAACGGGTACAAGAATCTCGATGTCGGGTGCTGACCATTTTTTGAATTTTGTTTAATTATTAATTGGTGGAGGTACAAACGAAACTATTGGAGGTACAATCAGGTACAAACGAAATGCTACCGTTTTCTATAAAAAAAAAGTTAATTTTTGAAATGTCGGGTGCCAAGTTCACATAACTCCGAAATGCGAGGTGAAAGTATCTCGTCTCATGAACTCCGAGGGGTGGTTTTATTCCCTAAATACGAAGACACAGGCGAATGTAAAAAGAATCACGGTAGCGAATGGAGGCGATCGCCGCAAAGATTCTCCTCGCGAATCCAGCTGCAGTAATTCTAGGATTACTTTCATAACTTTGGAAAAAAGAGAAGTATTTACTCCTGTACGCAACAGCGTTACGTAGCTGCACTTTCTTCCCTGAAGAAGTGGAGCAGATGAGCTGAAGAGGATGATTTAATCTGTCTCGCACCAGGCCACTCGGCCCCGAGGCAAGATCCGCGCATAACCAGCCCGTTTAGATTCCCAACACGATTAGCTAATCGCCATTAACGATTTACCGTGGATTACGCCTGCGGTCGCGGTTCACCCTATTAATATTGTTGCATAATCACGCATTTGCGCCACACTTACCCGCGACGAATGTGTAGCATTTTGCGAATAATCGGACATTCCGACGCTGCCGCGGTTTTTCTATTTTCCCGAGAGAAAGAAACTTTTTTTTTTTTTTTTAACGTTAAAGCTTCGAGCATTTCTTCTTCGATTCTTTCTTTCGAGGTACCGTTAGCATTTCTAATTTCAAGTACAGTTTCGACTTCGCCATTCCTATTTTTATACGAAAGTTCAACTCGAACGTTTTTCATCGATTCTACACTCGTCCATCGAGCACATCTCGCGCATCCATTAGGATCCAAGGAACGTTGCGTTGTCCGGCATTCCTGATTTCATACGTGACAGACGTTTTCACAGATTGCACGTGCTCCCCACGCTACAGCCTTTAGAAAATCAGGCTACTTCGTCCGCCTCGGCGTTTCATAGCAACTGCAACAGTATTTCATGATGAAAGTCTCTTCCTTTTCAGCGGTGCACAAAACCGATAAAAACCGAAGAAAATTGTAAATAAATGAGACAACGTTTATCGCTACTTTATTCCTTACAAATCCAAATTTCGTGCAACTTTGGTCTCCACGAAGATGTAACGCGACCAACAACGAAAAAGGTTGCGCACCGCTGCCTTAAATCATTAATCTCTCCTTTAAAAAGTGCTCGCGCCAGTCGCTGACGGCGATGAGCTTTAGCAACTATGAAATACTGTTGCAAACTATCCATTATGTCAGGGAATTTGTCTTAGAAAAAATACTACACAACATCTCCGCCTACCGTATCTTCATCAAACAAAGAAAAACGTTTCCACCTTCGTCGTTGCCTCTTATTTCCTTGGATTTCATTTCCAAAGATTTCATTCCGCAGCAACGTGGCTGCTTAGTCCTCTCGATTTTTTTTATTGTACGCTTCTTACGCAATTTCAATAGGAAAGGCGAATAGAAAGATCGAACCGAGATGCTTCCCTATCTTCTAATAGCTTCTCTACATTATAGCGAGCACGTTAGCGTTTCATCACCGTTGCAACGCCGAAGGAGTGGTTACTATTGCGTGTCGCAACCGAGTTAGGGTGCTTCAGGCACATAAATTTGCTTAATAATAGTACGAAACGAACGGTTAAGCCGTAGACACTGTTCTCGTTTAAACGATGCTCAACCCTGTTCGCTTCTTTCTAAACGACCCACCTGCGAGCAATTATGAAAGCTTGCGTCCTCTAAAAGCAAACACCGCCGTGCAACAGTGTCTTCTTGCAGCAAGGCTCTAACCTGAATCGTTCTCAAGTCGTTTCACGAATTAAAATTCAGGTAACCTGTTCGCTTGGAAATTGAATAATCGTACAATATTTAATCTTTAATAACATTTTATGAATGCAGATGGCTCGAGTGGAAAGCAACACGATCTGAGATGTGGAATACAACAATAAAAGTCGTCGACAAGTTCGAAGCTCGTTGGTAAACATCAGACAATATACGAATTGTACAATAAACACAAGTTCACTTCCGAGCTTGTACGTTTAACGAGACTTTATTACGAGATTGGATGATATCGAGTGTTCTCGATCACTGACCTGATCG
>NC_071981.1:3764027-3826525 GCF_026283585.1 Hylaeus volcanicus | reverse complement strand
TTACGAGATTGGATGATATCGAGTGTTCTCGATCACTGACCTGATCGTAGTCGTTGTCGTTTCCATTGTCGTAGTGATGGTGGTCGCCGAAATTGTTCCCGCCACCTGGCGAACCCTGATTGTTATTGCCAGCATAATTCCCTGGAACTCCGTATTGAGTGTTTAACTGAGGCTCGCAATGCACCATTCCTATGCTCGCCACCAACACTAGCCATAACTAAAAATTAAAACGTCGTGTAGTTACTAGAATCACTTGGGGTAAATAAATATTCGCAAAAGTAACGTATTATCGTAGAAAGTAGCGACGAATCGAAGGAAAGTACATTTAAAATTAAGAAATTAAGATTAAATCGGTACGAGTGAGGATGCCATTGTTTGCTTGTGCGAGAGACAACGTGTTGAAAATTAGATCGCTAATTATGAGAGCTGAGTATCGTTAGTACATCCATGTCGCGATTAGAATTATTAAACGTAATTAGAAGAGAATCAGTTCTGATTTACGGAGCGTATCGTTGAAATCGGAATGGTTAAATATCCCGCGATCGGATGAATTTGAATTTGGTTGAAGGTTTTCGCAATAATCAAGGTTTCTGGGATAAGCTTATTTATTGTTTAGCGACCATTTCCTCTACTTGTCGACACCGCGCAAGGAACGAGGGTCTTAAGCAATAATCCAAGGTGCAATAATCGAGGTTCTACCGTGTCATTAAAGTCTTCCAGCAGCAACGAACCAGCCACACTCCTCCAAACACGCAACGTTTACAAGGAATACCGTAGCATGCATTATGTCATTTAATGAATAGCTGCGCGTAGCAGGTTGGGAAATGTTCATGTTGTTATTTATATTCTCGCGTGTATCTTGTAGTGCATTAATGGAGATGATTACACGCGAGCAATTGCATTTATGTCAGGGTTTCTCAAATTGAACCTAGCGAAAAATGTTTTTTTGCCAAAGTTACTTGGTTGAACGGAGCGAATTATAAGGAACTCGATAAATTCGATATTCAACTTCGAACGAATATAAAAGATCGAAAAAGAAAGTTCGTTTAAATCCGTTTACTCAACGATGGAGACACTAATTCAGATAATAGAAGATTGCGTTCTTCGGTATTACATCGAAAGTTTCAAAAAGAATAAGAATGGATAAAGAAAGGAGACCAAAACTTCTTAAAACCAAGCCAGAATCAATTGCAGCTATTTGAATCTGACGTATGGTCTGAAAAATCTCAAGAATCACCAGGAAACTATCGTTTCGAATCGGAGTATACCGTCGTAGTCGTCGAAACTGGATCCCACAAACAGCTACAAACTCGGAAATAAAGTTGCACCGTGATCACTGCTCACAAATCAACAATACGACGGAACTGGCACGCGCAGCTACCGTCGAAGCCGGGGAAGCACCGTGGCACCAAAGTAGCAAAGCTTTCGGTCACTTGTTATTTACCTGTCGCACTGTCTTATCCATACTGGGAACAATAGCGAGTACCCGAGCACCGTTGTCTACGAATTGCTGAAATATGGTGACGTTTTGCCGCATACCTGGCTTATATACAGAGAGCACACTCTACGCCTACAAAGATTCACTTCCTGTCGGGCACGGATTCGCCGTCGGATGGAGAAGGATCTACAGGCAGGGTGGAGGATCCCTCGTGGATCCCTACGGAACATCGTTCAGATTTCGTACGCCTCTGAATTGGAAGCGCCGCGGGGTGCCACTTCGTTTTGCAGAATATTTTACGGGACGTTTCCGAGAACGGAATTAAGTTTAGCGAGAGAAATAAATTCAATCATTATTTGCTGCTACACTTGGAAACAAAAATCGTTTTAGCAAATACAGTTTCAAGTGGCTTATTCTAATACTATGTTTAAGCGTTAGACTGTAACCGATGTCTAGACTGCGGATCTTTATGCAAAATAAAATCTTGGCGAATTTATTTTATTCTGCAAATATCATAACATGAGCTTTACTTTCAATCTTTTTTATATTCTTGCATATTGTTTGCATTTTGTAGTTTCTTGCAGATTTAAATTTCCTATAAATGCATGAACTTCCGCGGTCTACCGATGTCTCGACCTGGTGGTTATCACAAAGTGTCTACATACGTATTTGAAGTTTAGTAGCCATAACATTTAGCTTGCCTTTACATCCAATCGTTTACGTTTATGTTAAGTTCGGTTAAAAATACTCCATAATCTGACTTTTCCGAATTCCGTCCGCGGTTCTCGCGCCAAAATCTTTTCAAAACCTGAAACTTTAATGTGAAAAATAGATTTCCCCTTTCTCACTCTGTTCGTCTCTATTTGTCCGCGTACTCTAGTTCACATAGAAACACGAGGCGTGTGTGAAAGCCCGCGCTTTACTTCCCATTGTTCGGTGGAGCAGGCGCGATTTCGGGGCCGTCTAGCTTATGAGAGGAACCCGTCTGTCTCTTCCAGAGTTGGAGAAAGCTGATTACTTCACCTCGTGGGACAGTCTAACACAGAGCACCTCGCGGCTCGACGCTCCTCGCGTCGGCTAATTAGACAATCGAGGCTTAATTAAGGCAGGACCATTGTCCATCCGCGGTGCGAATCTTGGTTTTCGGAGGATTGCGTAATCCTGACCGGATTCTTCCCATCTACCTCCCTCGCCGAACCGTACGAAACGTGTGGCAATCAGAAGGATAGATGGTTATCAAATGGGAAACGCAGACATTCGATTCTACGACTGCGTCCCTGTTTGGCAAATTGCACGTATCGTGGAATGCGCATACATCAGGAAAAATCTTAGGTCTAGGTTGAGGGAACTCGATGAGATCTGTCTGGTTGTTTTTCTTATTTAGCCGCTGGTTACGATGACAAATTTTTACGTTTCGTTACACGAATTACTTTATCGTTCCACTTCTCGTGGCAATTGTTGTAGATATTCTTCGATTCATGCATTTTCTACTTTGACGATTTCCAAAAAGATACCGTGATTTACTTTATTGTACATAGCAATACAAAATAATAATAGAGATAGAAATTCCTCTTCTACTGTTTCTCATACTTGATACAATTGAGAATCCTGATTACATTTATACACTAGTATTGGGTTGTCCGGAAAGTCCATGCCGATTTTTGATAGGTGTTGCAGGTCTGAATATGTCGAAATGGCTGAAAACAAATAACATATACAGGGTGTCCCAAAAGTCGGGGAGGAGCCGGAAATGCGGGGTAGCTGAGACTATTCTGAACAACAATTTCCTTTGCAAAAATGTCGGATGGGGCTTCGTTAAGGAGATATTAAGAGAAAACCCCGACCAATCAGAGCGCGCGTAGACCGTTGGAGCGGCCGCGGTAGCGAAGGCTATGTGCTAAGCGGTCGCCCTTGTACGCGAACAAGTGACTCGACGTGCATCGAAGGACATTGACGCGGCCGCCTAGCTCGTAGCCTTCGCTACCGCGGGCGCTCCAACGGTCTACGCGCGCTCTGATTGGTCGGGGTTTTCTCTTAATATCTCCTTAACGAAGCCCCATCCGACATTTTTGCAAAGCTACCCCCAATTTCCGGCTCCTCCCCGACTTTTGGGACACCCTGTATATATACATCCCTTAAAAGATGGAAAGGTTGTGGAACAAAATGGTAGCTATGTAATTCAATAGATATACATATAAATAAATGTATATTACAATTGAAATGTGCCTTTGAAGTTCTCTTAAAAATTTGCACAAACTTTCTGGACAACCTAATATATCATAGCTATAATATAATATAAATTTTGAATTTTCTTTAATATCTGAATCCTCCATTCAATTTATCAAAGGTATCGAAAAGCTGAAGCTAATTAGCTTGCACGATCATCCTAGGACTAGTTTCTGATTAGAGGGTGCAAGATTAGTAATCGTCGATCTCGTTTACGACAATGGTCCCAATCGCAACCCCGATCTAATCTCCTGATCAAAGAGTCAAACGGAACCTAGTCAAGACTGGTTTATTGTTTATTTAGTGTGCGAATTCTCACTTTCGATTCCTTTCGTAACCTTTCCCCAATTGTTATTCGCCGTTACGACGACGGAAAGGAAGCAGTCGCGTTGCGATAAACACGTGCTCCCTCGTAGGACGCTATATTTAATTAACAACGCCGCTATCTAATGCTAGTTTTTCGTACGTGGGTTTCCCAGTTTCAGGGAAAAGTCTTATAAAAATAAAAATAAAATTGTATACGATATCAAAAAATTGACGTTACTTATGGGTATCCTTGATAATAAAAAATACGGTTACACAATGGGACTGGCACTCTCTCCTGATGGATTAGAGATCCTCAAAGCAATCTCCTTCGATAATCTCTCTCGAGCCAGCATGATGGACAAGGTCATTACGGCTTCGAAGGAGGATGGTCTAAATTCATTCCGATATTATGCAATCACCCTTCAGACAAATTCAGTCATTTCTCCTCTATGTTCTTCGGTGTTTCTAGTTCGTTACGAAACAGCATGATGCGAATAATGAATTAAGAAAGTCATCGTTCAGTGGGGGATTCCTGGCAAAATGTTCGAAATAAAAAGACCCTTAATAAACCATCAGTCGGTGATAAGAAACCTATTAACCGACTACCTGTAAAATATTAAAATATTCAATCAATTTATTCCGATTGATATTCACGAGGAAACGACGAAAACAATCTCAGGTCTTAATTTCCTGATGTTATAACAGATTTCATACGCGTTATTACATCGATAATGAACTCTCGCAATTTAAATAAATTTCTATGGCGGAAGACGACTGGGCAATTCGAACTCTTAGGGACAGTTCTTCATTATTTATACGGACGAATCCCTGGTAATTGTTCCTGTCTTTCCAATAAGGAAAGGCAATTGTTCCTGGAAACGGAGAGGAATCGGTGACCAAAATGTAACAATAAGTAATATCCGTTCTTCTCTCTCCAAGTTATTAATTTATATAACCGTCTTCCTCTCCCATAATGCCGACGGCTTAAAATGAGGTTGAGGGTGTTTTATAAAATAAATCACAATATTAATTATAAGAGAATTTTTATTAACAAAATTGACATCGTAGAAATTTTCTAATACTGCTTGTTACTTCTTCGACTGTCGGTCTTTTTTAAATCTACTAACTGGTCGGGTTTCTGTGTCTGCTTTTGAAGCTACATCAGGTACCAAAGGCAAATTTTCACAGATTCTTTCCTTGATATCTTTCACCACCTATGAATCATAAAAATATCAGTTTTATATAAAATTATTTTACTTCGATATCAAGCTCTTACTGTTTCATATGCGGAAGGTTTTATAGATTCTTCGTTTTCTCCCTCTTCTTCTGTACTGTACTCAGGAGGAGCAACCTGTACAGGAGCAACATCATTCGGTGATCTCCTTAAAATAGATTTAGGCTTTGAAAATATCCTATAAATATCTGCTGGTGTTTCTATCGTATCGTCGTCCGACTTTACAACTGGATTATTTTGAGAGTGACTAAACTCTATCCGAAGAACATCTTCCTCTGAACTTTCTACATTTACTTTTTTCGCTGAAGTTTCGACTTCATTTTTATTTAGAAGATCCTCTTGGTCTGCAAAAGAAACTGATTTTTTCAGTCTGCAATGCTCAATGCTCTCTTTAGACTGCTTATTTTCAGAGTCAGAGACAGATGTCTCCTTCTCCTTGGGATCTTCCTTTTCATTTTCAGAGGAACTTTTTGATTCAGTGGAACATTCTTCTTCTTCTTCTTCTTCATCTTCATCTTCATCTTCATCTTCATCTTCATCTTCATCTTCATCTTCTTCTAAGTCATCTCCAAATAATTCACGTCGTTCATCTTCCCATCTATAAAAAAGAACACCTTAGATACATAAAACAAGTAATTGTATTATGAAATACCTATCATATTCATCTGCTAGCTCCTCTTCTAGTTCAAGCTGATCAAGTCTGTGAAAGAGATCTTCCTCTGTATCAATCTTCCTTTTCTCTTCTTGTCTGAGTTTGGCTAATTTCTGATTGTATTCTTTCTCTCTTTCCCTATGTTTCTCTGCAAAAAAAAACAAAGGTTTACTAGAATGATGCAAAAAGAACAAAGGGAAATCATTTTACTTTTCCATTCTTCAACTTGGTCTTCATTCCAATGTTCTACAATTTCCTTGCCAGCACACTCTGTGAAAAGATCAGTCTCTGCTATCATCATTCTAGTCTCATACAGATCTCTTTCGCCACTTAAATCCTTTAACATTTCCTCTGCTCCTAATGCAAAAGATTTATTTGTTATTACATTATTTACACTTTTTTCAACTTACCCAATAAATGTATAATTTGTCAAACATACGTTGTATTCTTCTTTCGCAGAGTGCTTGTGCTCCTGAAGCACTATATTTTGCAAAGTATCCATCACCCAAGCAAGCTAACACTTCATTAGTATGAATTAATTTTCCTTTCATCAATGCTCTCTTTCCAATTGGCACCATACAATTTACATATACCTCCTTCTGTAGGGAACCCAACGCCTCTGCAACTTTCAGATGACCATTTTTGTAGGCTGTCCATACTTTGCATTGTTCTTCATTTCGTTGTATTCCCTTCAATTTAATATTTAATTGTTTATCAGACTCATTAAACTCAGATTAAATAAACAAGTCTAAATTTCAGAGGTAGAGTGATTTATTCAATTTCGTATAATAATTATTCACAGACAACGAAGTAAACATTATTTCGTAAAATATGGATTCTTTTCTGATAGTAATGTTTCGTAATTAATTATGCGATTCATTATTTCTTATTTTCTTTTAACAATCTACCTTTAAAAACACATCTTCTAAGAGTGTATGTTGTAAATTTCGCAATTCATCCACGTTCTCCATCGTTAAGACAATAAGGTTAATTAACAACGCTTATTCGAAAGTATGAATACAATCCAATATATTTATTAATAGATTCGTTTAAGGGTAACAGTGTTTATTTTCTTATATTATACATTGAAATACAAAAATGAACATTTTTTGCTTATAAATTAAAAAATGTAAATATTCTCGAAGCGTTTTACACCGACAAATGTTCTCATTTGATAGTACGAATTACTTTATTGTTGGAGTTCTTATATAAACGTTGTAGATATTCTTCTAAATAATCTTTTAAACTTTATATCTTCTCGTACTCTAACCTCAAAATGTACATTCGAAATTACAAATTTCAATTAGTATTAAACCATATTCAACATAACCTTAAAGTGACATTATACATAGAGGAATTACCAGCAACCATAAACATCATACGCCGTACAGTTTCTTATTTTGCTCACCAGATGGCTTACGTCTAAATTGTAACCGCAAATGTCTATCTACGTCTCGGTAATTCGTGATTTTCTTCTCTGTTTCTTTTTCCGTTGAAGAGGAATATCTGCAAGATGGTTAGTGAACGATTGAAAATCCCTTTTTATTTAAAACATCCTAATCGGTCATTCTTTGGAAATCTAATCATAATTTTCTTAAGCATAATCTGAAGTCAAATATTTATAAAGTTTTCCTCCTTTGAATAGCGTGCAAAACAACTTCATAACCTTAATTTTCATTTCAACAAAATATTTAACACATCGATTTTGGTGAAAAATGTCTTAATTTGTGAATTACCTTCAATAATACTGATCGTATCTGAATAATGATTAAAACTAGAGTTAAAGTTCTCGCTTTTTCTTTAAAAATTAACATCGTGTAGTTCATTTTTAAACGATATGTTTTCATTTGGCAATAAAATAGAAAAATAAACGTCTTCTTGAATGTTTAAAGTCGTGGAAAGAGGAGTGTGTGAAAGTGAAATACATAAAATTGTGATGTTATTCTTTTTAGGGTAAGGTTAAGTGCACCGAGCTGAGGACAAAAGACAAGAAGGAGCTGCTAAAGCAGCTGGAGGAGCTCAAGATGGAGCTGACAAATCTTCGAGTTGCGAAGGTTACAGGAGGAGCTGCTTCCAAACTTTCCAAGATGTAAATATAAATTTTTATAGTTTGCACAAAAATGGTGCATTCAATGTTTTAGATCAGAAAGATTCTTTAACTTTTATGTTGGAGTATTCTATGAACTTTTAATCATTAATGATATTTTGAATCATCATTATTAACTCATTCATTTGTGTAAATTTCAGTCGAGTTGTGAGGAAGGCAATAGCTAGAGTATACATCATTATGCATCAAAAGCAGAAGGAGAACTTGCGGCTGTTATACAAAAACAAAAAATACAAGCCCCTGGATTTGAGGCCAAAGAAGACTAGGGCACTCAGAAGGGCACTGACACCTTATCAAGCTAGTAGAAAGACCCAGAAGGAAATTCGCAAGCGGTCTGCTTTCCCTCCAAGGAAGTATGCTTTAAAAGTATAAGCAACGCGATATTGATAAGGGGTAAATAAAAATTTTGTAAAAATTCAACATTGTGTAAATTTGTGTAAAAAAACTGAGAAAGTATTGGCGAATGCTTTTTATTTTCTATAGAAAAGAGTACAAAAATTATAGTAGGTGAACACAGGTTCCACTTGATGATAAGTCTAATACAATTCTTGATCATTCAACTTCATGGTGCATTTAATCTTAAAAACAAACTTCTTGATATTTACGACAATTCTTTTATTATTGCATTTAGTATTTAATAATAACGAAGGTATGATGAACGATTATACAGTATGGATGTGGAAGTTTTTATTTGCATTGTTTTCCTTGGAATCCAATGAACTCAGTTGAACGGTCGAGAGTTAATGGAAGCTGTTGGTGGGGAAATTAAAGGCGAATGCCAGGATTTCTAGAGAGCACAAAGTTGAGAAGTTCGTCGCTGTCCTCGCAGACAAATGGCTTTCGGTGATGACAGGCCACGTCGTGCCACTTGACTCCGTCGTTGTAGAAGTTGTTTAAAATAGACAGGCAGGACTCGTCGTTACCCTATAACAGACAATATTTATTACATCAGTTGATTATTTTAATATTAACCACGTGTCTACATCAGTTTTTTAATGCCCCCACTCTTCCTCTGAGGTTTACATTCACTGGCGTCATTGGTGGAAAAACGCCTAAGTTTGTAATGAAAATAGTTTCCATTATTCCTGCTAGATGGCGTCTACTATCTACGTCTAGTATGATGGCGTCTACAATCTACGTTTAGTATAATAGCATCTACTTCTAGTATAATAGCGTCTACTAGATAGTCCACTATCAGTGGCGTCATCTTATAGAAATTGTAAGAACGTAAATCCAAGATTTACATCTTGGAATTGTATATTACGACTATAAACTTGGGCGTTATGCTACCAATGGCGCCACTAGTGATAATCATACTCCATCTAGCGATGATAGGGTGAACTATTTTAACTACAAACTTGGGTGTTTTTCCACCGACGGCGTTAGTGATATTGTTTGTTTGTTACAGAAATACGTTTTAAAAATTGATATACCTGTGCAGCTTCACGGTTATCAGGTTGGGGCTGTCCGTATCCACCAGTGTTACTCCAGTCACCAGAGTTACGCTGAGTGGTGGGGCCTATTTTAGCTCCCGAACCTGACCAGAACCATCCATTGACATTTTGGGGCTGAAGATCTGGCCGGTCGCAACCGTTGAAGTTGCATTTGCGTCCTGATGTCCAAATGAACCTCACGTTCCCTATTCATAATAAAATTTCAAAGTTATAAAACGTCATCACCAGAAGACTATAGGCTTTCGAATCCTAATTTCTACCTTCGGAACATAGGTTAGATCTACTTGTAGGGTGTCGATTACTGAGTCAATGATTACCTCTGACGAGTCTCTGTTTAATGAACTCATTTTCTTGTGGCGTTTCAAGGGAAACTGCATCCATACAGTGTCTCCTACAAATATTACGTGCATCCAACCAATCTACCTCTAAACTTCTAGTCGGTTGGTGCTCCCAACTGAAGAAATACGAATGACCAACTCCTCTAGCATCCCTGTAGGTAGCGTGTCGTACTCCTGAAACAAAATTCCACGAATTATGTCAAACTTAATTAAAGGAATTAAGGGATTAGGAACTTCGTTAAGGGATACTCACGATTGGCACAGCTACGTGGATCGGGAAGGGCAAGTCGTCGTTGAGCCTTTACCACGACCCCAGCAAGTAGGACCATCAGCCATAATATCTTCATATTTTTTATTCTTAAACAAAGAAATAAAGACAACACAAGTGAATAAAATTTAAATCAAACATTAATAAATTTAACCCGAAGAAAGAATGCGTTTAATTTTTAGAAGCAATATTACAAAATTGTTGGTTAAAGGAAAAATTTGAAAGGAAACATTATTAGGAATTTCTTAATTATACTTCGGTTTCGCTTTCATTAAAAGGAAACGTTCAGATAGAGAAGACATTTTCCGTTCTGAATCTTTAGTAGGTAAAAGTTCCCTGAGAACGTATGTTTGTGGAGGGTGAAAGGAGACTTTTCAGGAGTGAATTATGATTCGAGAAGGAAAGGAGTCTCTGCTTCGGAGGATTCCTCTCACGCTAACGACAGTGAAAAATGAGGAGGAGGTTTTGCAACAGGTCTTCGTTTTTTACAACACGCCGTTAACTTTCCTTAGAGCACTATGGACTTGTTGCAACTTTCTAAATCGTCTCCGCGACACCGCGGACGATTCGCAATTAATAGCCGGAGCGCGCCTCTGACAATGAGTGTGAGATACAATTACGGTGCAATCGCGATTATTATTTGAACAATGTTGTTGCCAAGACCGATCCTTTTAACCTTCTACGTACTGCAGCGGACGGAGATGTTAGATGCATGGGGATTAGATTTAGATGTTTTCGAAAGAAAGCTACGTTTCGTATCGTGTTTTCCAACTATTTGCATAATCCAGATTCTACCGCATTACCATTATCGTTTGGCTCTTTCTTTTCGTGTACGATTGCTCGATTGAATAACAATAACCCTCATTTAAAATTCCGTTCTATTACCAGCTCAGCAACGTCCTGTTCTTAATAGAAAGCTTTCACTGAAAATTAGAGTGTCAGCGGTCGTTCGCCCGGAACGAAGGAAGACTCTTCTGTTCCTTTATTCCGGAAGCGACAGAATTAAAGCAATTGCAAGGAATTAAACTCAAGACGATTGGCGACTCGTAACTACCGTTGATGAATACCTACGCCGAATCTTGCAATTCATCTTTACATTGTTTCTAGAGTCGCACGAATAATCATTAATTACAGTGGAACGTTTTAAACGTTTATTGACGCAACGTTGGGTTGTGCTGTGTTTGCGTATGGGCATCGGGCACACTGGACTCGACATTTGTGGCACAAGTACATATAACACCGTATGTTCATTCCGATAACGTTTCGACATTTTTTCCCCCCTTTCTGTAAACATCGAGCAGCTTCACGTGAAAGTAAATGGATTCTGTAGTTGTGTTATGAATTGAGCAACGCTTGACTCTTTTATTGGTCGCATGTCGAGATTTTCGTAGAAGGTGAATCGAAAGCTAAGCGAAATATTGATTCTTCAACACGATAGAGATGAGCTAAGTATGTTGCAACGTGTAATTTGCACCGAAGGTGTTAGGATTTCCAAAGTGGACGGTCGTTGACCGGACGAGGCTTTCTACGTAATATTTTGTTAACGACAATCTCGCACACTTATATTGTGCAATCGTTACAGGCTTGTTGCAGAGGGTTGAGAAACACGATGCAAAAAAGTATTTTCCGGTTTCTCAACGCGGATATTTTATTTAGGAAATTTTGCAAGTTTCGTGATAGATCTCGCGATTTTCGTTACAACGGTAATTTAATCATTTTCTATCTACTGCTTCTCGATGATTGGACGATTCTAGTTTTCTTCTTTTAAGAACCACTCGATTGAAACACTCGAAACATCGAAAAAAGATTATTTAAATTCAAGTTTTAGTGCTCTTAGTACCAACCGAAACTTTACCTTCTCTTATCGATATATCAAGATCTGGGTTAATGAAAAGATCGAGGAATTTGTTAATTACATGGACTGCCAGAAATATTCGGACACCAGTGTATGGCTAGCTTTATGACTTAATATCGTAGTTATTAAAAAAGCAATTGTCTTCGTTACTTTTTCCAATAATAAATCGTTTATTAACATTATTAAAGATCGTATACATTATATACATATACATTAATCCAAAAATTTACATAAATTACATAATAGCAATCAACAAACGAAAGAATACCGCATTTTCGGGTCACAAAAATATTCGGACACTACGAGGAATAACATTTATTAATTAAAATTAAACATTATATGTTCCACATTGATATTTTGTTGCAAATCTCTTTTCTTTTATAATATGTCTCAATCGATTTGGCATATTAGAAATTATTTTTTTTAAATATTCTGTCGAGAAAAATATAAAAATATTAATGTTCCACATTAATATTTTGTTGCAAATCTCTTTTCTTTTATAATATGTCTCAATCGATTCGGCATATTAGAAATTATTTTCTTTAAATATTCTGTCGAGAATGGTTGCCCATTCTTCTTGAAGCCTAATTTTAAGTTCTTCTTTGGAACGAATGGGTGCCTTGCGAATCCGTTGGTTCAACTTATCCCATAAGTTTCCTATAGAGTTAAGGCCTGGTGATTGTGGAGGTGGACGAAGCACTTTGGGGCAATTATACAATAAAAATTCTTAGACAATGCGCGACTTATGTTCAGAATCATTATCCTGGTAAAATGAAAAATCTTCAGCAATCCCCATTTTGTCTGCACTTTGTTTTAAATTGCTTTTTAAAAGATTCAAATAAGCATTCTTAACCATGATGCCATCGATAAAAACTAAATTGCCAACGCCGGAAGTCGAAATGCATCCCCACACCATTACAATGCCTCCTCCGTGTTTTATCGTACCCGAAAATGTCATATTCTTTCGTTTGTTTATTGCTATTATGTAATTTATGTAAATTTTTGTGATAAATCTTTAATGACATTAATAAATGACTTATTATTGGAAAGAGTAACGAAGACAATTGCTTTTTCAATAACTACGATATTAAGTCATAAAGCTAACCATACACCAGTATCCTAAAATATTTCTGGGAGTCACTGTATTTAGTGAATTTTCGTACGAAAGCAATTGTACTTAACAAGACTATAGTAAATGAAACTACCGCGGATACAGTTTAGGCAGGGGCGTAATTGGGAGCCGTCGGTCTAATTTGCTTATCGGCAGGTCTAACCTGAAAATACGGGGACATGAATATTAAAGGTTCCAACGAGAGTTTCACCTCTGTTAAACTCTACTCTGTGACGGGTTTATTTCGTATCCGCGTGTGTGCTCGTGGAACCGTTATCTGGCCGGGTTTACATCGTCCAATTACAGAGTTGGCTGTGTGTCTGTCTGGGTCTGGGTCTCTCTTAACGGCTCCTCGTCTGTCGGTAAGCATGCTGCATATGGGGAGGTCTTGGGTATTCGGGACGAGTACATCGATACAAAAAGCGAGCACGAGCAGTGGCGCATTATACTTTCACAGAGCCCACGTCAATGTGGAATTTTGGGGAACCATCTAAAAGAAAAAGAAACCAATAGAAAGACATCTCTAAGTCTTTGATCACTTTAGTCGAAATGTCACTGTTCAAAAACAATTAAACTAGTGTTTCATATTTTCTAATTTGAATTTCGAATATGTTGTTTGCCGAAGAAGAAAAGAAAACAAACAAAAAACATTTTAAATTCAATCTCAGTTTATTGGTCGAACAAAACAAATTAGCTGCATGGTATAATAGAAATATCTAGCCCGAAACAATAATTCGTAACTAATGATACGCTTACCTACGCTTAGCCTAATAAGTATTGTTACTTCTATAAGTAACCACACCTAGCCTAATAAGTATCTTTACTACTTTATTTGTACTTTACGTGCTTAACTCGTCCAGCAATTCCCTTGTACATTTTCAATGTCTCTAATCACAGAGAGTAATTATGACAAATGTTTTGTATGTTCGCAGGTTTACATAGCAATTCCCTTGCAATTCCCTTGTACATTTTCAATGTCTCTAATCACAGGGAGTAATTATGACAAATGTTTTCTATGTTCGCAGGTTTACATAATCTCGATATATGTTCGTCGCCTAAATTTGTATTATTTGCAAAATGTAGAGTAGAAGTAATGTCAACCAAGTGTGCATTGAATCACGATTGAATCGCATGCCGATGCGTTCCACGGAAAAAAGAAAAGAAGAAAATCGGTGCCGGTTCATTTTCGACTTTCGCTTGGTTCCGATCGATCGTCGATCGTTACCTCTTCGTGCTCTATTTATTTTTGCTGCCTCGAAAGCGTTTTCTGTACACATATTTTGGATACGAATGTCTTCGATATGGCATTCTAAATCAAAAATAGCATTCAAATTACATTGAAAAATTGAGCCTCCTAAATTAATAAAATAGACAGAATGGAATATTTGATAAAGTTAAGAGATTTCTCTCCACCTTCGGTTATCGAACAATATCAGTAAAAAAGAGACGGCAAAAATACCGGATCTTTTCCTTTTTCTCTTTTATGGATGATATCGTAACATCCAGCCATAAGGAATTCCCCAGTCAATGCACTACACGTGCGTGGTTGCGTTCATAGTACTTGCATCGGTCTTACGCAAGGAAAGTACCTTCGCGAAGATAAATCTCCACGGAGTTCACAAATCGAAGAGAAAGTAAGATTATCTTTAAAACAATTTACTCGAATCTCGAGACTATGTAACGTGTTGAATTCAGTGACGTAACTAAGGGTGACTAAAACTTTCAAACCTTTCGCGGTATATACGTATATACATATTTTTTTGTAACTTCCAGAATTATTTTTCGAACATGGCGTAATTAGCATATCCTGTTTAGTAATTTCTAACGAGGAGACGCCACTAGGGGATTGTTTTACTAAATTTCTTGAGTGGGGAAAGCGTGCGAATAACTTGCGGTGTGAATTTGGTAAAAGTACAATAATACAAGGAACATAAACGAAAAAAAAAACGATCAAACAGGCAATCCAGGAAAATGCATTAATTAAAACTAATTTACTATACGGTAATTAGGGAGGTACCAATTACGTACTCTTTTGTTTCCCAAAACAAAGACTTTAATATCTTACCCGAAGAGAAAGCAAAATTACTCGCTAATTGGACGTAACAATGAAATTGAACATCCTGCAAATTGTTAACAGATAAACAAATTTTTCTTTATAGACGATTTCTACATTTTATAGATGAATATCAATATTCGTATACGTGTCTGATTTTCATGAAAGACAAAATACAGTAAGGTTATGCTCACACTTAAATATATTTTTTTATACGTATGTGTTTCACGTATAATGTATTAAATAATGTATTAATTAATATGATATTAATCGGTATAAGTTGATTTTATTCGTCTCGTGCTCATTCGAATAAAACGTTGTCAATCACAGCAGAGGCGACACTCGCGCGATCGTCGTGAAAATGGCGCGCAAATGCGAAAGGGACGCGCGAAAATGGTTAATAGGAAGAGGATCGGCAAAGAGAAAGCTCAGGAGAGTTCACGCTTCTATGGGTCATGCTAGGTGACTGTTCGATCACGAGGTCACCGCTTTCGATTTCTCCGGGTGCACTTACCTGAAAGAAGCTTCCCTGGATCCTGAAACCAACCAACCCAGTCCTGAAAGATCCTTGGATCCAGGCGACGAATTAACGTGGAAAATGATACGTGAGTGACTTCTATCTTGTATCTAATATTGCTTCCGTCAAGCTCCAATGAATTCGGTTGATCCAATGACACGCAAGCTCGTCCACGACTCGTCGATCGCGACTAGAAAGAAGAATGAACTGCGGTGTACGAGCAGGCAACCGGTATATAGCCGGCCCACATTCCCTTCTGGCTCGAGTAACCCAGATTCTTCCCACCTAACCGTCTGGGGAACATCTTCGGGGGCCTGAAAGGGGCCCTGGATAATTCCCAGCTCGCCCCGGCACCTCTCACTGATCGTTTCCCCCTTCGCCCGTTACCCGCGAGCTTCCTCGAAGCAGTCTTTCGGTGCTAGAATTCGTTTTTCTTCCATTGGAATCGAGTAGTTGTAATCGATTCTTAAAAAGGAACTGTCCTTCCGCCAGACAAAAGATTGGCGGAATTGCTTGCTTCCTTGCCCGCGATAATTGTCAGGTTAGAGCCTTTCTATATCGAAAACTGGCATTAACCACAGCGCTATGATTATTTTTAGAATAATTACTCGTGCTTGTTGGATTAATCAATAATTATAATTCACTTATAGTTAATTAGAACTTGCTGCATTGGAATGCAGTTCAAGTCATCGACTCATCAGCGAAATTGCTATATTTTCTACCTTATCTTTTCATGAATATGGAATAGTTGTGTTAAATTAGTCTACAAATGTGATATTGCATTTTTAATTCAAGGTTTCAACCATCATCGTAAGGATATGTCGTGAAATTTATGGTAAAATGTATTTAACTCTCTTGAAATAGATATTAGAATTATTTTATTTAAAATTGTCTCCACCAGGTGTACAGAATACTATATGTCCTTAATACCATTCGCTTTGTAAGAAAGCATTCCATTAACATAAGAACAAAATTTAAAGGTAACAAGATTTCGATAGTTTCACAGTTCCTGATTAAATTATCACATAAAATTAACCCCAGGCACCGTCATTTCGCAGTGCCAAATTTACCAGAACCCATAAAATAATCCAAGTTTCACTCCTCTTCCTGAATACATTTTTCTACCAGCTCTCTCAAGCTTGGATTCTCCATAGCCGCTGCAATTCTCTCTTTATCATTTATTTGTTTGTTTACTGAAACATAAACTGTTTAATCGACTGACTAGTCTTATATTATGTAACATGTACTTACTTTCTTGTTCTGTGGAGTGAGCACCTTTTTTAATATATATATCTAGCTTAAAAAGAGCTACTAAATGACGTTCTAACTTAATTCTAATGCAAAGACCAATTAATGTTGCTAAAGAACAATGAGGAACGGTTGGATTGAACTCGATACGTATAACAGTGACTCCATTGGGTGTTTGTTTGGAAATTTCAACGCACTCTTCGTAGACAACATCCAGTTGCTCCAGTGTTTGTGGTTTTTCAGGGTCCTTGATAGTTCTGAGTAGGTCTGTAACAATTGTTATCAGTGTTCACTTTGTTCAAGCCTAAAAATTCGGTTACATGTCACAAGTATTTCACAAACTAAATAGTAGATCAAAGGTTGACAATGTCAGCTGAAACGAGACTATGAGAACTACGAGAAGGATTAAGGGTGAACTTGCCATAAACGGATTCCTTGAGTTCGGTGTCGGATTGGGAGATCAGAACTTTGTTTTTGTTGTCTGGAAAGCCTTCTGTAACCTCCATTTCGTCCCCTGTTGGCAGACCATCTCTTATCTTCCCCCCGATTGAAATTTTGCGTAAAAATGACAGCATCCTTTGCCCCGTTCCCCCCTGGTCTCTTGTAGCGATCAACGATACATAATTAAAAATTGTTTATGTTATGGCTGGCAATATCAATGAACCTAACCTCTGCGAACCACTTCAAGCAGACCGCATGACAAACTACGTCATTGCAGCGCGGTAGTTCAATGTCGATGAACTTTTCCACTTGACTCTTTCATTATTATATTACATCGTTTATTTGGAGCATTCTTCAGATTCGAAATTCTCGATTAAAAACCTATTGCAGTTTTTAATCGAGTGGAATAAGATCGCAAGATAAGGTCGTGTCTTTTCCAAATTTTTTAATACTTGACTCGAAGATAAAATAGAAAAACGTGTGTTATGTAAATATTGTAAAAACCATTCGTTTTATATTAATGATTTATTATTTTAATATATTCACCGATAAATTAAAATATAAATGATTCATAAAATATCTAAATACATCGATATCGACTCGATATTATCGAGAGCTGAACATTGAGTGAGTCTAGAGTCCTGCTCTAGTTTGAATGGCATATCAGTGAGCGTACGTTTCATAGTTTGATATTTGGTCGTTCTACCGTCCTTTTGTCTCTATCTGCTGTTCGTATTCGTTCCAGCAATTAACAAAATAAACAAAGAGTCGCGTCGCCTCGATCAGTATGTACCTTTCACCTCTGCGCAACCCCGTGCGCCTCTCGGGGGTGGAGGCGGAGTGCGTGGTTGAGAAGAATCCACAAACGGCGAGTGTTCATAGTACAGAGGTCGCGACCTCTGCTGCAACGCGTCTTCCAACAAAATAGCAAATGATTATAGCCAGGGGGACGATCAGTCGTCTTGGGCGCCCCATCTTTTGCGCACGCTCCGTTCCGCAACGTCTTATACGCAGAGGAGCCAGTGGTCTCCAGCCAGGAACACTGGTAAATTCGTGGAAGCTAACGGCCGCGTGGCGTTGCCTGAGATACTCTCCGTGAAACTGATAAACGCATTCCTGGCTCGTCGAATGAGGTTTTAAGGTGAGAGAACGGTGCAACGTAACCGAAGAATGCGAAAGAAAGCTTTCCAAAGGACCTCCTTCTATTTAATCTACCGGCACTATGTGACAGACCATGAAACTTAAACGCGTTAACGAATTCGCGTATCGCGCGGGCATCGAAATTGCAGAGGCGAACTCATGGTTCACGTCCATTCACCGTTGATTAGACTCTGAAGCTTCAGTTTGAGTGTGTGTTGTAACTGTTCTTTGTGTAAATCGACTTGGAACCCTGTTTGTATACGATAGAGCCGAACTATGCAAGTTTCAAGGTAAGCCAATTGGAATAGAGATTAGAAGTTTTCGAAGTGTTCGTAAGTTAAATTTAGAAGATTCCGAGAGTTCTTATACCACCCTTAGTACGATGTTCCGCGAGTTGTCGATTGCAGCAACGACCTTAATCGTATCGATCATTAGGACCTAGTTCGCAATCATATAAATACTCGAATATGGACCATTAAGGTTTAGTCCCTGGAGACTGGATCGAGGTTGCCGATAAACTAAGTCATGGCGAATGTTTAGATTTCCCCCTCGAGGTCGGACAATCGGTATCCAATGGTAATTGCGACAACCTCCAATTGCAAAATTTAAATAAATTGATGTTGCGCTAAACCCGAGAGTAACTGCATCTCCTTGAAATGCAGCAAGAGATTGCTCGTTAAGATTGTTGCAGTATTAGGACTTTCAAGCGATCATATCAGTGGAAAGTAGATGACGTATGTGGATGAAAGGATGCCACGTTCTTTAGAAATATTTTTATTCAAATTCTCCTTCAGCATTACGTAATTAATTACGTTTTCATTAACATTAACGTGTATTATTTTAAATTATACTTTTATATTACTTATCTATTGATTATTGGATTAAGTCAACGAGTTATTAAATAAACAATAAAATTGACATCAGAACTTAGAAACACCTGCTCGCCAGGTATGGAAGGATATAGACCAGGAACTTCTAAAATTGCATCGCAGCGCCACCACAACAAAGCAGCGAACTGACAGAGGCGCCGCGGGAATATTTCAAATTCTCGATAAAAACACTTTTGGATATCGAAGACTTTTATTAACTAAAACGTTGTATTCAACAATAAATATGTAATGAAAACTTTTTAAAATGATTATTTACATTAAATATTTACAGTTGAAATTAACTACATACAAAAATCAAATTATTTTTTGTATAATTTAACGAACCTATTTTGCCAGATATGAACAATACAGTTGTTAGTTTATTAAATGTTTGTTAAGAATAATTTTGTTCAAAAATGTTTAAAAGATAATTTCGTACAGGAAAGGTATCTTGGAGCACTCAAACCCATTTTAATGTTCACACCCTGTAAATGTTATTATAGTAGCTTTAGTTCTATCGCGCGTAGGAGTCGCTGTACCAAAAATTCCAACAGATATCCACTTCATCGAGTCTCAAAGTGTATTAGCTACTTTTATCCCCAATTTGAAACCTGAAAGGTAACTAAATAGTCGATCAATTAATTGATTTTCAATCGATAAGAAACTATTTTCTAAAACACAGGAAATTAATTTCCAAAGAATTCCATTACGTAATGTACGCTGCAGCAAATATACAGGGTGTGTCCTTCTGTTCTCTACTTCAGCCGTTAATCGAGAACACAAAAACAATTTTCCAATTCCTGCTTTACCGCGCCTGTGCAATGTTACCGAAATTTGAATAACACGTGCTCGTTTAATCGCCATCAGTGCTCCCTAACTCGTCCATGCAAATTCTACGATTTAAACAATAATTAAACGACAAATGGTTTCCAGATAAACAGAAATTTCTGAGGAATTTCCGTTACGTAATGCATATTGCGAATATATATATATGTGTAAACGCTGACAGAGCGGCTGGTACATATCGTCTTTCCTTCAGCTATATACAGCGGTTTGCGTGACTTTTTCAGGGCGACGCACATGCGCGGAACCTCCCACCACGCGGGCGCCGAGCGAATTACAGGAAACTGTTCGGCAGAGTGATTGAACCGGAGGTAGAAGGGAGAGAGGAACGCACGGTGGAACAATGCCGCAGGCACGTTGGTGGAACGCCGTTATCGCAAGCAGTCGGCCTAGGACGTGGGAACAACTTGCTGCCTCTGCGGGGTCAGGGACGCCAGGAAGCAGACCATCCGCACGTCTGACGGCTGCAGAGGCGGTAGTCCAGCGGCCGGCTGTCCGCCGTATACTCTGTCGCGGCATGGCGAGCGTCACACCTAGCAACAAGGTCCTCACCGAGGACACCGTCTTCACCAACCTTAGAAAAATGGAATATGCGGTGCGCGGGCCCCTTTTGATACGTGCCCTCGAAATCGAGAAGGAATTACAAAAGGTAAGCATCGTTGCTTCGTTGCTTCGTTGCTTCGTTGCTTCGTTGCTTCGTTGCTTCGTTGCTTCGTTGCTTCGTTGCTTCGTTGCTTCGTTGCAGTGCATTATCGTAAATCAGAAATCTAAGTGACACCGATTGTAGGAAATGTCAACGTATTCGATACGACGTACACCTTGATGAACTCGAAAATCCCCTCTGATCTATAATTTTAATTAATTTTCAATCATTTTCAAAAGTGCATGTTCGAATTGCAAAATCGATTCGGTATTCCGAGATTTTTATGCTGATCCTCCATAGCGGATTTGAGTGATTAAATTCGATTGGTTTCACGAATCTTGGGATAATTGAAGCTAACGATGATTAGAGTAGGTATGCCAGTTATGTATGTTTCTAGCTTGTTATGATACTTAGTCTGCAGTGCTGTTGATGTACTAATCGACGTGAGAGGAAAATTATTCTTCGTCGCGTGCAAAACATTTCATGAGTGTCGGCGAGTAAAGGGCAATTATGTTTCTTTGAAACGATCTCGTATCGCGACATTTACTATAAAAACCTATTTAAACGTATTTAAACGTATTCTCTCAAATTTATTTGCGATGTACGAGTAGGTAAAAAATTTATCAAAAACCAAGCCACTGTACTCCGTTTCAAAACACGCGCCAAAATTTAATGCATCAAAATGGCCGTCCATTGAATAAACAAGCCACTTTCGTTTCTAATCTCTTCGCGTGTACGTTGAAGATATTTTTGATATTTTATCTCCGCGTTGACCTATGGACTTCAGGTTCTACGATCTGTTGAACTTTTCACGAAATTTAGCTCTACTTTTTGATTGCATGCTCGATTAGTCCTCAATAGCATTGGAATCATGTTACTGAAATTGGTCTGAAGATATTCGTGACTAAAAATCGGATTTCAATTAGTGTTTTCTGAAAATGATCGATTTTACAGCTGCGTAGAAGAAGTATCTATTGATCCTTTCTGTAAGAGGAAACTATGTAATTTGAAACCATAAACAGGCCCCAGAGATGAAACTATTGCAAACATATTGTGGCCTTCATATCATATTCATATTACACATATACAAATATCGTACTTATTCACACACTTCTCATGGATCATTCTAAAAGAGGAAACATTCATTATTACTACTTGTTTCGTCAGACTTTCATGAGTATACATATACAATAGTTTTGTTTCAATTGATTGTATGAATGTTAAAACTTCTTTGAAAGCAAACATCTTAATATTCTGGGAATTCAGACAACAACGTATATTTTATTCGTGAAGAAGAACTATGTATAATTAAATCCAACTTATTCAAACAATTATTTGCTTGAATTATTGTTGCAAATAAATCAGTATTCGTTTTTATTCCTCAAATATTATTTGTATAAAATGTTGCCAGCCTCAGGGTGTAAGTAAATGACTATGTAAATAGAATTATCAAGAAGTATATAATATTCTGGCAATATCTTGATAAATTAAATCCTGGTCGAGGGGTTTCCTTATCAACTGATACCAGGCGCGCGTCTGTCAATAAAAAACAATCTAACTAGAACCATAAGTACACTCAATGATTATGTAGGTGGGTCATTGAAAGAATTGTTGCCAAAGCTTCAGATAGTTTGTCAGGTGGTATAGCATGACTCTGAGTCATCTAAGTATAGGGAGTAGTGCCAACAGCAGCTGCTAATGTATACATGCATATAGTATGCAGCGGAGTTGCTACGCGCGATCGAGAATGTATGAAAACTTTAACTACTTTTAGCTTTAAAGTTTTTTACTTTTCTTCGAGTAATGTACAAATTTAAAAAAAAAAATTAACCTTGAATTTCAAGGTCACATTTTAAGATTACCCTTTTTACAATATTTTAGAATAGAAATTTTCAATCGTTATAGTTGAAGTATACTCTGCGTTCACGGCACGTTTATTCCCTGCTCGGCGCATAGACTAAAAATAAAGACTAATATGCGCAAGTTGATGCTAAGTATAATGTAAACAAAATTTCGATACACATGCATGTATATGTATAAATGAGCATATGTATCAGTGTAAGACTGGAGAATTTCATGTTCTAAAAAATTACATAATATTTAATAACTTATATTTTACTTACTCAACTATTGTTCTTTCAGGGGGCTAAGAAACCATTCAAGGAGGTGATAAAAGCCAATGTGGGAGATGCACATGCTATGGGTCAACAACCAATCACCTTCTTAAGGCAAGTTCTCACTCTGAGTGTGTCGCCAAAGTTACTTGACGACCCCAGCTATCCGGAGGACGCGAAACAACGAGCCAGAAATGTACTGTGTGGATGTAAAGGGGGCAGTGTTGGGTCGTACTCTGAATCAGCAGGAATTGAGATTATTCGCAGGCATGTGGCTGAGTACATACAAGATCGTGATGGAGGAATTCCCTGCAATTATGAAAACATCATCCTTTCAAATGGTGCATCAGATGGAATCAAAGTGAGAAAATTAGAAATAAATTAAAATAATGTTACATATACTAATTTGTATCGTATTTTGTTTTAGTCGGTGTTGAAATTGTTCAATGAAAGACTAGATGGAAAGCCATCTGGTGTGATGATTCCTATTCCTCAGTATCCGCTCTATTCTGCTACTCTAGCGGAATTCGGTTTGGCGTCCATCGGCTACTATTTAGATGAGGACAATAAATGGGCTCTGGACCGTTCTGAATTAGATCGTGCATTGAACGAGGCAAGAAGGAACTGCAATCCTCGAGTTTTGGTGGTGATAAACCCTGGTAACCCAACTGGTCAAGTCCTCACCCGCAGCAATATCGAGGATATCATTCGGTTTGCCCACAAGAATCGTTTGTTCTTGCTGGCCGATGAGGTTTACCAGGATAACGTCTACGACAGGGATAGTGCCTTCCACTCAATGAAGAAAGTTATGACAGAGATGGGTGAACCATACTCAAAAATGGAATTAGCATCTTTCATGTCTGTATCCAAAGGTATGTTCCTCAACAATATTTATACGAATGAGCCTCTTAGTATACTTATTACAATTAATAATTATTTTCTTTCAAGGTTACATGGGCGAGTGTGGAATTCGTGGGGGGTACGCTGAAATCATCAATATGGATCCCAAAGTTATGGCAATTTTATTGAAGTCGATTTCAGCCATGTTGTGTCCCACTGTTCTTGGCCAAGTAGTAATGGATGTTGTTGTGAATCCACCGAAACCAGGCGAGCCGTCTTACGAACTATTTAAGAAGGAGAAAGAAGAGACTCTGCGCTCATTGGCGGAGAGGTCGAAGTTGGTGGTCGATACACTGAATAGTATCCCAGGTTTCAAGGTAGTAAAAGAAATATTTGGATAGATATAGCTTAGTGGAATGATCCATCCACACAGCTGGTTTCCTAACTCTATATTTCTGCTTAAATTACAGGTAAATCCAGCCATGGGAGCTATGTACGTGTTTCCTCGAATTGATTTACCAAAAAAGGCCATACAAGCGGCTGAAGCTGCAGGTCAGCAGCCTGACGTTTTCTATGCCTTTAAACTGTTAGAAACTACTGGGATATGCGTAATACCTGGCTCAGGTTTCGGGCAACGACCTGGAACGTTCCATTTTAGGACAACAATTTTGCCACAGAAGGAGAAAATAAAGACGATGCTGGAGAGTCTAAGACAGTTCCACCTTAAGTTCCTGGAAGAGTACAAATAATTAAACAATTGTAATGTCACTGCATTTTAATTGATCCTCGATGTGCCAGGATATGCTATTTAAATTTGTATGAAAATAGTATTACGTTCATGCAAATATAACGGAAGATTATTTAAATTGATGGGAGTTCTTTAAATAACCAAGTTTGGATGCTGGTATTCCCACTTATATTGCACTTTCTACCTGAGAATAACAAAAAAGACTTAAGAAGGAACTGGTAGATCAGTAATTGGCACAAATTTTGGCACAAAAAGGGTTCTACATGGATTGTCTACACCGATGAAATTCACTATTTGTTGAATATTTGTAAATAGTATGAATTTATAATTGTGTTAAAATACACGACGAGCTTTGTTTTAGTATTAAAGAATGTATGATGGATGGTTGGATAATGATGACTGTGCAATATTATGATACGTTTTTATAATATTAATAACGAGTTTATAAAATAAAATCTACGATGTCAGCTTGTATTCGTCACTGCGACTGTCAATAGGAAGATCAGTTTTGAAGATGTGAACGTCTGTACATCGTTCATATTTCGAAATTTTGAAACATGTCAAAAGAATTTAAATGTTTGGATTCTTTACGAATCGTGTAACCGGAAGAAAATTGTTACTTATTCAAGCTTTAATGTCCATATTTTTCCGAAATCCTATATGTCAACTCTGCGCTCCGAAACAATTAGGTTAGGTTGGCAGTCAATTCCAACCTCTCAATTTTTCCTTTACTTACATAATAAAACTTAGTCTTTTTTTTCAGACTTGAAATGAATATTATCTATCATAACGAACAGTTGATGAAGAACACTGATGAAATAGACGATAATTTAACTTTGGTATGAAAAAAAAATGTATGCTTAATATCATTTAAAGTGAAAGTAGGGCACTATAACTAATTAGTTCAATTCAGATAGCGTATAATAGACTTACAGTGACTCGTATGATTAATGGTTTTAAAGATTGCATTGGAGATCTTGATTGTACGAGGACCATTTACGTTCAAAGAGACTTGCACAAGGCTTTTGCAATTATGTACCATTAGATTTACCCAGTGTTCAGTTGGATATGATTCTAAACTCGAAGACAATACTATGAGAGATTGTGTGTCATGCTTCGTCATAAAAGATTGTCGCAAATAAAATTCATTGTACGACGAGCAGATATTTGAGAGCCTTAAATTATTTTCTGAACCAAGACTAACAAACGAATAAAGGAATTATTGTACTCATACTGGTTGACTGATTATTATTAAGGATTGTTTATGCTTTTGAACAGATTCAGAAAAATTTTGATAGCATAAACGTATTTATATATTTAATTTCACATAGTCGTTACTTATAAATAATTCTAACATCTACATCTTATTTGCAAACAGCCAACCTGTACATCACCACCCTGCACAGTTCTACAAATCATTGGCTAGCCTCTCTATCTCTTCAGCAAAAAACCTCATATCAGTTTCAGTCAATCCAGAATTCTGCAGAACAAGTCTGAAGAAGTTGGGCAGCTCCCTGAGCGGTTGGTAAGTGATCAGCATGGAACCATTCCTCACCATGCGTTCCTTTATGGTAGGCGCAATCTTTTGAAGCATTTTGAATCGATCTTCACCTTCCAGGTGGTGCTTCGAGGGAGGCGTGTACCAAAAGCAAACGTTTGTGCACTCTGGCTCCAGTAGCAATTGAAAGCCTTTCCTGCGTCTCACGTACTCTGTGAAGTACCGGGATAGCTGGAAGACACGGTCCACATGTTTCTCTAAACCTAGAGTGCCCTTGGCCTTCCACATAAACCAGAACTTCAATACGTCTGCTCTACGACCGCACTGGACGTGTTTGTCGCCGCTGTCGAAGGAGGTGTCGTAAAACTTATCTGGCTGGAACAAGTAGCTGGCGTTTGAACTGTGTGCCGATTGTAGAAGACCTTCATGGCGTACCAGCAACGTTGAACACTGTTGTGGCGCCGCAAGGAGTTTGTGAGGGTTCCAAGTAATAGAGTCTGCCAGGTCCACACCATCTAAAAGGTGTCTGTGTCTTGCAGATATCAATGCTCCCCCTCCCCAAGCAGCATCGACGTGAAACCACAAGTTGTACTTCTTGCAGATGGATGCTATGTCCCTCAGGGGATCATACGCGCCTAAGACTGTTGTTCCTGCCGTGGCAGATACCATCAGTGGAGTCGCACCTTCGCTGATGACTCTGTTGATCTGAGTCTCCAGGTCTGCAACGCACATTTTCCCTCTGCGGTCCGTTTTAACCTCATAGACGTTGCTAGTTCCTATTCCCAGAAACGCACTGAGTTTCTTTATTGAGTAGTGAGCGTCTTGGGAGGTGAAAACTGTTAGTCTGCCAGTGGCGGAAAGACCTGACTCCTTTAGATGGGGGAATCTGAAGATGACGAAGAGTGGTTCAATTTGGTACCAATGTGAACTTGAGAGATCAAGAGATTTCTTCCACGGAAAAAAAATATCATTACCTATAGTGACGCGCCAGATTGATCGCGTATCCATTAGCGATTGAACCACCCGGACAGAATATGCCATCGCCTCTGCCATCTTCCCAACCGAGTATCTTTCTCATCTCTCTCAAAAGTTCTTCCTCCATCAAGGAGAACACTGGAGAGACCTCATAGGTATACACGGAGGGGTTTAAAGCATCAGTCATCCATTGTCCTAGGAGACCATAAGGATCCACGCTGGAGTACAGCTGGTTGACGAACCGGGGATGACCCGTTTTTACGCTATACTTGATCACGTTGCGAGCCAGAGAAAGCAATTCCTCGTGAGAGACTCCTTGATCAGAGAGTGTCAGGTCAATGGCTGAATGAAGCTCCTTAGGCTCCATCCACTCCACCACTCGATTCTTCCTCGAGATTCCCTGGAATATGGCCAAAGTAAGTAATTTTCTATTGGAATCTTTTAATTAAACTTTCAACTCATCTCTGACCTCGCCACACTATTAACTTCGATGATTTTAATACATAACATCAATTTTAGTATTCCACTTTCATAAATAATAAACAATTTTTGTTAGCATTTCCTGATGCTAATGAGAATTCTATTTTAAGAATTTTTGATCTCCTTTGGCTTAAGTGAGTCACGTAGCTCCTGATTTGCTTACTATTGCGGCGCAATTTTTTGTCCATGAATTGACTGTGCCGCATTAATGAGTTCCTGACATAATACAACAAAAAAGTCCGCGTAGCAAACGTTTGAGTCACGGTCAGAAACCAACTGGGTAAGGGAAATCAAGTTTTCAGTTTCTCAATGATTACTGACATTTTTCACATCACTTTTTCCCCGTAGCTTGACCAACATTTACATTCTAGATAGTAGTACTCGTTGCTAACGATTTGAAGTATTATTTTCATTAATTATTCAATTGCCACAAGTACTTAAAAAATAGATAAAGATGCAATGTTACACTTCCGCGTAATTTTATACTGGTTACCAATCACGTTGAGATAAAAAGAAATTTACGGCTATCGTTAGCACGCAATAATTTATGCATTCCATCTCACGGATACGTGTCAAGAATTATCGTTTTTGTTCCATTTAAATACAAAGTCTTTAATGCTCTGTTACGATTTACATTTATCATTGAGTTGTGTAATCTTACTCGAGGCAACTTTAAAACAATTAAACAAAAAACATTTTTCACATGTTTTACACATTTACTCTTGAAGAGAGCAAAGGTCTGTGGTGTTTGCATTACTTTTATTTAATAATGTGACAATTTTTCTTTTTTAATTAACTTCGATTCATTTTTGATAAAATAGCATTTGTTTAGACAAATTCATCGAACTATTATACGCGGTCATTTATTGTAATATAAAGTCTTAAATTGGATTGAGTTTTAATAACTTGAAACAAGAAAAATATTATTACAATTATCCCATGAAATATCGTACACACTTTCTCAACTATTTAACAAAACTCGATCTTACCTTAAAAATTGCATCTTCCAGAAGAAGGTCAACGAAATTCCTCATGAACTTCTCATGGAGTCTTCGAACAGGCAAGCTCTTGTAGCAGCAATCTTCTTTAATATCCTCAGCAAAGACAGGGTCTTGACAATCATCTGAGCAGACATCTTCATTCTCATTCATTGATTGAGGAAAACTGTTCGGAAGTCCATTGAACGTCACGGGATTCCCCGAAGTCTTCTCTAAGTTTACTGTTACTCGCGGTACCGCCTGATTCATCTCACTGGAAGTTTCCTCGTTCGCCGGCATGTTTCGAGCATCGAGGTTCCCTTTGATCTGTGCCATGAGTGCTCGTAGCTTCCTTTATATGTATTAATTGTGCACTGACCAAGGACAAAATAGTTACGCGTTAGCTACCTTCGGCGCGTTTATTCACAAAAGCGACTGGTTTTCCTTTCCCGCTTTTTTTTTTTTACTTCTCTATAACGGAACAGGATAAAACCTTGATGAATTGGGAAATTCCTGTGGCAGGTGGAGGTGAAGAATTCCACTTTCTGTAGAAGATTATAGTGTGTCATAGTAATCGTGCAGGCTCTAACAACACGCAAAAAAATATATATATCTGATACAAATATGCATGAAGGAATCATGCATGCCGATGATGGGAACATATCATTCATGTGAAGCGTGTACGGTGTCAGATGTTATTAAGACGAAACTTTCTTGAATTACGATCGGCATTCAACGCCGAATATCAATTGCAAATGAATCATCTGTGTGAATCATAGACACAGATTATTTAAAATACTAACAACGAAAATGTTCAAACCCCTCGGTTCTCATGAAAATTCATGGGTTTGTTGAACAGCTGCAAATGAGGGATACAGTAAGAGTAGCAAGACTCCGCTTAAAGCGGAGAGTATGATTCAATAAGTTCCAATATTAAACAAGGTCATCTTAACGCATAACCAATTGAACAGTTTCTTTATTATTTATTGTAAAGTTTCTAAAAATTCATCGGAGGTTGATAGCAACAATAATTTAATAAATCTTAACAATAATTTCTTTCATTACAGAGATAGTTCTTAGCCAAATACATCTTTTATAAATAAATTGGTAATATGATCAGTTAGAAAAATATTCTGTATTATCAGGTACTTAGTATTTTACAGTATTTCAAATCGCCTCGCGCATTAAAGAAGATTTCATCAAATTAATTTAATTGGTCGTTAACTTTGGGAGCAAATTACATATCTATCATTCCATTAGGAAATAAAAAATACTTTCTAAAACAATAATTTCCTAAAGGTTTCAATGCAATTTGTTCCCAATGTACCTCTTTATGTTCTTTGATACATTACCATTAATACATTACTCAATTATTTTATAGTTTCTATTGAGTTTTTGATCGTGTGATTAGAATACTAAATTATACTACAACAGTATTTAAAACTGTACACATTAAATGCATGGTTGCACAAGTTTCTTACAAACTTAATATAATTCTTACATATTAGAGTATAATTATAATTGTATTAGTATTAGGTTAACAATGAATCTAGTTTTCAATTTTACAACTATTACATCACTTTTATAAGAATGTATCAATCAAAGTAGGCTCCACAATTGGAACAGCGACGAGTTTTTAAGACCAAGCAGCAAAGTATTCCAATAGGGAAGAACAGAATTGCGCACAGTAGTCCCAGACATGTATAATCATCCTCCATTACTCCCACCTACATTTTGAAATTTGACTTTAATAGCTTATTTCATGAAAGAATACCCAAATTTCAGATCTTGAATTTAAATTTTTTTTACACTTTTTGACACTCTGATAGCTATATGGGACAAGCTGCTCACCTTAGATTTAATTTTACTTTCTCTAAGCCCATTGTTTATCAATGATTCACAACAAAGTTTTTGATATTCAAAGCATACTATATAGAAGAAAGTTGTACAATGAATTGCATGCAAGGCAGACAACATCTAGATTAATGATAAATATTTGTGCAAAGAGCTTATGGACTTGTATAATGTCACATATTCTATATGAAAGGTATTAAGAGAAAGATATAGAAATCATGCAGTTTGATAAATAAAAAATAGAGTATGTGAATACCATTTGGAGCGAGCAGCCATCCTTATAGAAACTGTCTATGGCTATTGAAAAATTTATTAACATAAACATTGATGCTTCCTTTCATAAAATAAAAGTATACTCACTCTACAAGCAGGACATCCGCCAACTAAAATGATCTCAGGCACAATGACAGTAGTTGACTGTGTTGACCCGTAAGATGGTACATAATTAGAAGTATTAGTAGCACCAGTGCTAGGATAGTAACCTGGAGGCAATGGCCATGGAGCAGATCCTCCAGATTGCGTGGAACTGTATCCAGGAGGTGGTTGCCACGTAGAATTTGCTATATAAAACATAATCCATACAAAAATTTATATTTTAATTAGGGCTAGGTTAAATCGAGCTTACTTTCATAGTAGTAAAATTCCTTGTTAGAATGAGGCTCGCTTAGAATATCAATATTTTTAAACCAAAAATCTGCTCTAAAAACGATTAAAATTGAAATAGCAATTAGAGAACTCGATGAAATGCAAAGGATAGTATTCGCGAATAAAATTACCATTCAATTAAATCTTTGAATACATCCTAATGCTTACGTTTTGGAGATATAGCTTCGGCGTAGGGCGGAGGATTGTCAGCACCTGGATTCAAAGGTCTCTTCTCCATTGTCGTACAATCAAAATAATTGTTTTATCAAAATTATATTCTTTTAACCGGCCACTTAGACAATTAACGTAACTGGAAAACAATTTCTTGACAGTTAGCACTACGTAATGGTTCCCTTCTCTGTGACGTGCTTCCAAACAAACAATACATCAACGCATCGTTATTTCTACTTGATAAAAGTCACCGAATCCCACAACTCACAAGTTAACATTTTCTTCTTACTCTATGATTAGATATGGAATTTGTATTGGCTGACCGACCGTAACGTCTATTTATTATTTATTTTTGTTATTGCATATCAAATGGTACTAGGAATTTTATTTTAGGGATAAAATATTAAATTACATCGTTACACGTGTTGTGTTTAGTACGTCACGTGATCCACTATCCAGCCACATTATTCAATGGCTGCCAACTCATCGGTATGTTGACGGTTCGTCGTTAACAAATCGTTGAATATTTTATTAATATCTAGAGCTTTCGCTGAAAATTATTAAACGTAGTGTCTAAACGGATTGCCTTGAAATGCAAGGCGTGTTATTTATTTTCGCGACGTTACTCGCGTATGGACACTGTATAAGATTTTACTTGGAACCAAATTCGTTGAAATGCTTAAAAGAGGAAGTTCTTGCAAACGTTCTGGTTGCTGGAGAGTATGAAGTCTCTGTCACACCGGCTGTTAAAACTGATCACATAGTAAGTCTTGGTACACTAATTCAATTAAAAATTACTGATTATCGTCTTATGGCATTTGGAGGTTATGCTCGATTAACCTTAACTCACATATGTTGTTTTCTATGTTTGACTGTTTTAAAGTAACGATATACTAACAGTATAATAATTTTGCGTTGTAGATACGAGATTCCTCGGGACATATCCTATCCAGAAAGGACGATATACCTCATGGAAAAGTATTGAAATTCACATTCGTCACAGAGTCATATGACATGTACGAGATTTGCTTCATGACACACTCTATACAACCATCTTTCTCAGGCAGTATGTACGAAATATTTTTCGACGATAGGTATAATCATATAATTGTGATTGTAATAAGACAAATGTTCTAGATACTAAGGAAAACAAACAAGAAATCTATTTAATTACTAAACATGGAATTGGAGCAAAGAATTATGAAGGAGTAAGTATTTTTTATATAACCCATTTGAGTTGCATTCATTTCTACCTTCTTTTACTTTCACTACTGCATTTTACATTTTTATTCTCTTATATCTCCTATCTTACAATATTTCATCGTTTTTTTGTTCTATATATGGCTTGTATGGATACACAGCTGGTAATGTAGAGAAATTGGTTTATCTAGACATCAGACTTTTAATAGCATGGATTTTAATACGAGTTAGTTTGTCAGTTAGATTTTAAATGTTAACAAAAACGATAAAGAAACATAGATAGTTCGGACAAATTCATAAATATTTCTAACATAATTTGAAGTTCTCTGTATGTGTCACTAATTCCAGAGTATATCCAAAGACTTTGTAATCCATTTTTTGTTGTACTGACTTTAACAAATTGAATTTTTGTTGCTTTCTAAGTGCTCTTAAGGGCACAACAAGTAAACAAATACTTCTCTTAACAGATAGGTGAAGCAGCAAGACTGAAACCTTCTGAAGTAGAATTAAAACGTTTGGAAGATTTATCAGAAGCTATTGTTCATGATTTTGCTCAAATGCGAAAATTCGAAGAACAAATGACAGACACTAACGGTGAGGTCATTGTATACTCTTTCTGTTATATAAAACAGATAGTAATTAATGGTTTTTTAAATTTTCAGAAGCAACAAATAGTCGGGTGTTATATTTCAGTATATTTTCCACGTGTTGGTTATTTTTGCTCTCTACTTGGCAGGTATTTTATTTGAGACGTTTCTTCAAAGCGAAGAAACTCATAGAGTAAATAGTAGGAAGAAACAGTGGAAATTCTCAAACTTCATACAACCTTTATATTTTGTCAAATTTTATTTATTGGTTTTTTCGATATGTGATTCGAAACAAGTAATCAGAATTACGGAAAATAACGACCAACTTTGTATGTTCGCTCACGTTTAAATAAAATAATCAACAGCGTTATACTTAAATAAATACACAAATTATAAGATAAACGATTCTTTTACATTCTTTCGAAAGTTTAAAGAAGGAATGTGATACGTTTCTCTAAACTGAAACAAATATAGTTTTAGATTATTATAAATAATTTGTAATAATTGCAATTAATTTAAGGGTTGCAAATAAAATATAGGGTTTTAAGTTATCCGATTAATTGAACAAATTTATGTGTTATGATATTTTTCTGTGTATTTATTTACAAATAAAAACAAAACTTTATACAACAAATAAATAAAAAAACCGCGAAAAATTTAAAATTCCAGTCAAGTTCGATTTCTCTCAACTCGATCGGTATAAACAAATATGGCGATTTAAAACCTAACCTGCAAAAAATCGTAGTATTCTGGAATTGCGAAGTTTCTTTATATACATCTCGTTAATATTGCATTATATTTTTATAAAGTAATGATGAAAGAAACAACGGGTACAGTGAACAGCATAATTAACAATCGAAATCGAGATTGCCTTGGTTGTAGAATTTTCAGCGGTTGCGGTCTGATCGGTTCCGGCTTGTATGTTTCGTATCACTCGAAGAAATTCCAGGGGAACATTGGAAAATCCATAATGTACACGATTGGAAGCGGTAATTCATTCTTTTCTTGTAATTAGAAAGGTTATGAAAAAAAATTATGTTAGATATAACCTAACTTGAACATTGGAATGAGTGCCCTAACCTAGATTTAAATGCAATATCCATTCGAAAATTGTGTCACTTTAGTTTCACCCAATCTAGACCTTCTTTCCTTTCATTTTAATAATGAATGTTTTCAGGGTTAATACTTCTTGGCACCGCCCGAGTTTTGGACCTTCCTCCATTTCGTAAACAATTACACGGATGAGCAAATGAAATATTTAATTATATGACTATGCAATTTTTACTACTTATATAAAGGTTTTGTTTCTTATCTCTTTATTCGTTATTTATTTTCGTGTAACATTTATCTATCAATTTTTGAATTATATTCAAATGTAATTGATGTTTTTAATAAGTACAAAATATAATGCGATAGTTTACCTATTCTCTAAAGTTTAGAGTCTAAACTCTAAAGCTTGTACTGATTTTATTATTAATTAACTTATTATTAGATTATTCAAATTCATGTTAATACAAACTTCATGTATATATTTTCATTAGTGCTTCATGCAGAATTATTGAAGAAATTAGAGATGAAAACTTGATATGAATATATCGTATATACGTATATATATATACGTTTCTCTAAACTGAAACAAATATAGTTTTAGATTATTATAAATAATTATAAATAATATATATATGTTTGTTCTGATTGAAATGAGTTTTAATAGAATGCTTATCAATATTTTATTTGCATGACGTATATGAGACACGTCGGTGTCTGATGCATCTTGATGGAATTTTTGTTCAGTTTTGTTATCACTGGTTACAACCGTTCATTGAAAGGAAGTTGTTTATTAGGGTGACAGCTTTTGTTTGACATTCGGCGGCAACGGGATTACAAAGTCTTCTAAGCCGACAGTCGCCAGCGAGCAAATAGCGATCAGTTGAATGTAAATACAAACAATAAACCGAGTGAAACAATAAACAGAACTGCCAGATACCCGTACATATTCCTAAATCGGACTTTATGAAAAGCTATGTCGCAATAAAAATCGTTTGCTTGTTTACGACTTATCGTTTTCTAATTTTAATTATATTTCCATAATAAAGGAAGTATTGTTTTTTACACAATATATATTTAATTTATTGATTAGACTTTTAATAATTTAATAATAAAATCAAAACGAGCTCTATGCGCGTATTTATGTCAAGTTTGTGTCTATAATTTTAGTCTTGTTCAGAAAAAAGGTCTACAATAATCATAATTATGGAACATTAATGGAAATATATGTATACATATATATATATGAAGTTTGCACAAAGCCTAAAATGAATTTTAATAACTTCATACGAGTTGAGCTATTAATTCCCAGTATTATATTGATAAGAATACTTCGTACTTGCATGATAGCAAAACAAATGTATTAGGATGCTATGTTTTGCTTTCCCTTTTTTTATCTTAATTCTTATCAATCGCAATGTAACCGAACGCATGCAGAAGTTATTGCGCTTAACGTTATCGTATAGTCGCGTCTAACTATAAGGATACCAATGATTCCCAAACACGATAACGGAATTGTGTAACATTCTTTATTCACAAGTAAAACAAAATTGCTTTGTATACTTTGGTTATATTACATACTTATTTTTACATTTGTAAACTTATAGTCTTATGTTTACAGTTATAGATGATTAATAATTGATGAATGAAAAAATGAATAGAACCGTAATGATTTGTACGATCGTTTCGGTTGGACTAGCCCTGAGATTTCTCATTACTGGTATTCAGCGTCCTGAAAAAAGACCATAACTAGTAAAATATACTGAAAAATTGGTAGTGAAAGGTAGAACCAGGTGAAACGATACTTACATATTTCATATAAGATAAGAAAACGTCGTAGATCATGGTCATGAAATTTGTATATAGCACTCGGTACCGGAAGGGTATGAAGAAGAAATTCACAAACTGCGTCGGAGGCCAAAAGCAGCAATCAACCTTAAGGGTAGTCTATTATTTATAGTATTCCTAAGTATACTACTTAAGTGTTAACTAAATTTATATATAGATCAATGAATAACTCTTTGTAGAATAACTTGCATACTTTCCACGTGTCGTATAACTTCAGTCTTAGTTCTTGGCAGATCTCCTCGATTTTGCGGTGTTCCAATATTCCAAGACCAATGAAAAATATACCCAAACATGTGGGGCTTGCTATGGTTTGATCGATACAGGTTTTTTTAACGACGGATAATGCGTTTCTGCCGGGTAATACTTTATCCAAGAGCATGTAGAACCAATGATGAAAAGGACCTTGAACCAGACCCACGGTTGTCATATTCTTAGTTCGCACATAATCGTGCACGTACATTTCTTTGCCAGAAGCCACTAGGTTGCTGAACTCCTCATGATCAGCTTCCAGAGTTGCTGCCATTACGTGGCTTCCACCTGGGAAACAGTTGCCGTTTCTCTTCCAGTGTTCGCTGCGTTGTTGAAAAATGTCTGCTGTCGCCATCATCAAACCACAGCTCACCGTATTCGTGACCAGGAGGTATTTGCCTTGCGATTAAGGATACACAAAACATTCATTAGATCTTTTGTAAAAGTAAACCTATTTCATATTTCACAAAATTTCTCGTATTAACTTTTTTAAGACTACTTTTACGCTCACCAAACAATTTCCGCCAAACAGTCATTTGCAAAATGAACTCTAATCAGCAATCCTTTTTATCCTGATCTTCCTACTGCAGAATTCTTTAACTGAGTTGGTTGCTTCCTAAACCCTTGTCTTACAAGACGATTCTCTTCAATTTAATTGAAGGAAAACTTCAAAAAATTTTCTTTCTAATATTTCTCTTACTGCTATATGATAATGCGATTATTCTTGATCCTTTGATGTTTGTGAAGACGAAACCTTGGTTGAACACGGCCCCGTAACATACCGTTTTAACTAACTAAAAAGCTAAGTTTTCGAAGCAAATTTCACTGACGAATGTAGCAGTTATCATGGTGCACTATAAATCCGCGAGTTAATAGTATAAAATTGGCGATACGGTGACAATTATAGCGTCTCACACAATCAAACATTCTACCATACATAGTGGGGGCAACCCCACTCTGCAGTACTTTCTACATGTTTGTGCATTATCTCTTTTATTTTCTACCTGGAAAAAATACTAACAATGTGATCAGTGAACCGTCGCGCCGACTAGTGCTATGCACGTGTCATTGCTGTTTATCTTCAAGTACAATCGGTTAAAGTTAAAAACGGTAGAATTGTTTAAAAAGAAAAATAATATAAAATACCTTCTTGGTGTTTTTTATTGTTTATTAGCAGTCAAAATCTTATAGATATACAACACAATGACAAAAGTGATGATTATTTAGTTGTTACAGCTTTTGGTTTTGGCAGACCTTCCCTGAATCCATTCCTGGAAAAATAAAGAAGATTGATAGAAGAAAACTTAAGTATAAAATAACCTGGGGTAGTATTTGTTGTAGGTAATATTTATTGGTAAACTTACTTGAATTTACGACGAACTATCTTCAAGTAGCGCATACGGCCAGTACCAGTAGTCTTCCTCCTTTTGGCTTTCACCGACCAGTTATCTGAAATATGTAAGTGTTGATTGACTACAGTTACTGTTTACAAAAAATGACATTTTTAACGACGCGACGAAAATTATTGTAGTTCGATTAGAATGTTTTAACCCACTATCTTCAAAAAAAGTAATCTTAATATCAATAAACAATTGTTTTTTCTTCTAAATATTCCTTTCAATTTTATGTATCTATGTTCTTTTTATTTATTTTTATAAAAATTTGGTTTTTTTTCAATCCTATGCAATTGCTTAGGCAAATATCTTTATCTTAATTACCTTAACCAAGCTATTTTTATTACAATGTTTCGACTTATCTTCAGAGTAAATATAATTATATAATCTAGAAATGTACATTGTATTACTTATCATTGTAAATATTTCAGATGAGTATATTTAGATCATTGGTTTTTATCAAATCTATTATTTTCTATTTTTTTTATTTAATGGCCATAAATTTCTATGTGTTGGGTATTCTAATACACACACAATCAACTTACACGATCGCATCTTTTTCTGTGGATATCCACATTGCGCGCATTGTGATTTCTGAATATGGTACGAGCTACGACCACATCGTCTGCACAATGTGTGCGTCTTGTTCCGCCGCTTACCAAAACTTGATGTACCCTTTGTCTGTAAACAAATATTTTTTAACAATGATTGCATTTTTCGAAGCATTTAAAAATCTTTTCTATGGCTTTGTCGTTCATTTTCACGTGGGCGAAATATGAGAAAACGAAAAAAGTAGTGATTATACTAGACTATTGGAACATAATTACTGGGACATATGTGGCCTAGCAACGGTGAAATGGTTAAATGATAAGTTAAAATTTATTAACATCAAAATCGTCGGATTTAAACGTAAATGTTTAACGACATTAAACACTTCCAAATTGAACAGAATTTGTATTCTCATTCAATTTCTTCGTCATATAAAACCGCGTGTCAAGACTAGTAAACATTTCGTACATAACCTCCACTACCACGTAATATTAATAATGTATTTATTTCGACATTTTTTATCACAACTATTATCATATATTATTTTTATGAGAATTGACAAAACATATTATATGTTTATAATATAATCATTTACAATGATTGCTTTGCAATAAATAGATCTCAATTGTTCAAATATGCGCTCACCATTTTGCACGAAGGAACACGTCAAAAGGGATGACGATTCAGTGGTGTTAGTTTGGTGAGTGGCTTTTTTACCAGTGGCGCCATCAATGGGAAAACGCTCAAGTTTATAGTGAAAATAGTTCCCACTATTTTTATAAGATGGCACCACTAACTAAAGTGTCGATAATTATTGTTACCTTCAGAAGCTGTAGCTATGTTTGATTATAAATGAAGCTACAGTACGGGTTTAGCGATCCCGAAGTACCCGAGCCATAATGTAAAGCAATGTAACGAAAGAAAATAATGAATATTGAAAAAATTATTTTCAATAACTATTTTGAACTATTTTCACTATAAACTTGAGCGTTTTCCCACCGATGGCGCCACTAGTAAACCCAATTTAACTATACTAAACTTTATTTCAATGGACTCGATTTAGTGGCTCAAGGTCTTTATTTTCTTCTAATAAGTACAATAAAAAATACAAGCTTTGCTTTATTACTTAAGCAATTGATGTATGCAATACAATTATAATTAAATTTCTATGAGCTTGTCGGCGTCTGTAAGAACTTCGCGAGTATGTTGACTTCCACTGGTCACAAGGTGTTGTGGTCCAACTACACAATCCTTTAATTCTGTACCCTCCTCGATAATACAACCATTACATAGTATGCAATTATGTATTACGCATCTGTAAGCAGTGAATTACAGAATAGAATGTTACTTTTCTATGTAGCCAAACCTATTTCTCAAGTCAAACGTTTCATTCAATTTTTCATTAAATTACCTCTGTTTAATCGTTACATTTTCCATTATTACACTTTGCGATATTCTAGTCTTTGATTCGATAACTGCATTTGGTCCAATGTAACTTTGTTTGAGGGATGTTTTTTCATCGATAAAAGCATTCTCATCTACATGACAATCTTGCATCTGTGTGCTATGTATAGTTGCTGTTGTTGCAATGCGTGGTATACACGATTGTTTATTATCATCATTACTCCACAAATCCAATATCTAAAATACATAATTTGTTAGTATGAAACTGTAAACTGAAATTTTTTTTTATATTTACCTTGATGTTGGCAAGGTGATACATTTGTATGGTGTTTGTTCTTAGACCAAATTTTCCATTAACAATATGAGCATAGCATCTTATTATATTTCCGTGATATGCATCCTCTAAATCAGAATTGTGATCATTGTATGCTGACATTTTTCTGATTAATTCATCCAGTGGTTTCTCAACAGCAAAACGGAAGATATCTTCTTTTAAATCTACTCCTACTATAGAAGTGTTTTTATCATCCATGCATTGTTTAGGAGGTTTAGACAATTGTTTACTGACTATATAGGGAAGAAGCTCGCCTTTCAGTGTACTAAAATTTCTATCAAAAGAGAATAATTTATCATGTATAATATACATTGAAGCCTTTTTTTCAAGGCTTTTCTATATATTACTTACTTATTGTGCACCAAAAAATCTAAAACCCATTTATTAATAACATATAAGTGAGCATCCATTAATTTTGAATGAATAGTGAAACTTGTGTGCTTTTTTAGAAGTGTCTGAGAAATATTAATGGTTTCTTCAAAATCTGAAGCTGAAGCCAGAAAAATCAAACGTCCTGTTTCATTATCTATACCAATTAAATCAGTCTCAGGTTTTTGTTTATTTTTAGGGCCTGGAGTTACAAAATCCTCTGGTAGTTTAGGCACAGGTAACATCAATGCAGTAATGCTAGCATTGTGTTTTCTGTACAGGTTTAAAATTTCACATATGTCAACATTGGTAATCAAATCACAGGAAATTACTAAAAAATCAGTGTAAATTTTCTCGTGAATAAGTCTGATAGAATCTGCAGTTCCAAGGTCTTCTGCATCCTCAACAGCAACAATGTCTGTCTTAATTTTAAGATTTAGTCTGTTTAAGGCTGATAATACATTATGTTCCATATCTTCGGATACAACAACAATTGCTTCTTTAAAGCCAGCATGTTCCAATAGCTGAAGGGGGTACCAAATCATCGGTATATTTCCAATTGGCAACAAACATTTATGTTTTCCATTAGTAAGTTCTGTCATACGAGATCCTCCTCCACCAGCAAGCACAACTGCTTGAAATTCTTTATAGACAAGCATTTCTTTTCATTTACTGCAACAAAAAACTAATTGCATAGGAAATTAAAACTGTAATATAATATGTAAATGAACAAAAAAAAAATATTTATTAAAATTATTCACTGTACAAAAATAAGAATGGCATAACGAAGTAAAAATATGATGTTGACAATTTTATCTGTACATGTCAATTCTCTGGCAGATGGTGTATATGCCAGTGTACAGTATACAGTAGGGTTAGGCTACGAGGTAATTTGCAGTAATTTGGATATAAACTATATACCTCATTCCAGTACAAATACTTTTTTCATTAATTATGTTAATATAAAATTGCATATAAATCACTGTGCAAGAATTAAATAAATTCAAATTAAAGGATTACAAATCAATGCACAACACTATCATGTGGTTATAGTTCTAACCTAAATATAATACGCCAACCTAACCTACGAAAACGTGTGTTTTCAAAGGATTCCATGAAATTAAGAAACATGTGCGAATTTGAAGAAGATATAATTACCGTAGGAAAGTATGTGATAGTAAAGAAATTGAATTTTAAGAAAATTTATAAGGTTACCGCTAGTGGAAGTTTAATGCTAGGAAAGGACCTAGTGGATATGCGTGAAATTATTGGGAAACGGTTTTGGACCAGCTTTGAGATGATACCATCAAAAGATGGAAAACGATCGTTTTCTCTGAAAGAAGTGACAGAAACTGAATCATGGGACGATTTATTAAGTACACTGTCCAGTGGCAATGATAATCGTACCATCATTGATGATGGCAATTCACAGAAACTTTCCAAAGAAGAAATCCTTCGGCTTCAGGAATCTGGTAAAACTGGTAAAGAGATTGTGGGCAGCTTAATTGAAAATAATAAGTCTTTCTTGGAAAGAACAGAATATTCGCAAGAAAAGTATCTAAAGAAGAAAGAACAAAAGTATCTTCGTCATTTAACCATATGTAAACCAAATATAAGTTCTCTGCACAGCATATATTTTAAGTTAGATCATAATAAAATTGGAAACTTAAGGATGGATGCATTGGCACAGTTATTATCATATAGTGATGTTCAATCAGATGGGTTGTATATTTTATATAATAGTGGGTCTCAAGGTTTACCAACAGCTGCAATGTTAAATAGAATTGGAGCGAATACAGCTGGACATTTAATTAATTTGCATCCTGGAAATGTGCCTCAAGCTACAATTGTTCATGCTATGAACTTTCCTAAAGAACAGTTAGACAGATTGATTAATGTCAATATCTATAGCTTTTTAAGGTTGTATCATCAAGGTGAAAGCGCAGTTTTAAATAACATTCTAACATTGAAGAAACCACGCGATAGTTGGACAAAAAAGATTAAAAAGAATGCTAGCAATGTTTCAGATAAAAATTGTATAGACAATCAAATCTCTGAGAACAAGGAGACTAGTAATAAAGAATGTTTAAAAAGTGTTAGTGATACAAGTAAGATTACAGAAAATAATGAGACTTCTAAAGAAGAGAGTGTGAATAGTTGTTCAACAGCAACAAAACGAAAATTAGATGAGTCAGAGGAAGGTAACTCTATGGAAGATGTACCAGCAAAGAAACCAAAATGGTTATTGGAAACCCAATGTGCTGTAGATCTTGTACAGAAGGTGAAAGCTCGTGGATTAGTTATTGTAGCTAAAGAACATCCTTTGAACATTGTAACCGCCCTTTTACCTTTCTTGGGAGTATCTAGGCCGTTTGTAATTTTTCACATATATCGAGAACCTCTCCAAGAGACATATATGATGTTAAAACAAAGACAAAATGTTATTAACTTAAGACTGTTTTCCAATTTTCTACGTTCTTATCAAGTGTTACCAGATAGGACACACCCTGACATTTTAACTAGTGACACAGGTGGTTATTTATTAACAGGATATTTAGTTGAATGATAGTCAATATTAAAGAAACAACTATATAGATTGTGCTTTAATCTTCTGTAGATGAAGAATGAATTACTTCCATCATTTACAATCAAACATTTTAACTATTGATGTCAACTGCATTGGAAAGGATATTCACATTCGAATAATATTCTATACAATAACCATAAAAAAACAACAAACATTTTATATGAATATTTTGTATTTGAATAAATTACGAAACTATCCGAAGAAATAAAAAATGTGATCTTCCCCATTTAAAACTGTTCCTTATAAAATACCGTTGCGAGGGATAGTTACACATTTTGCAATTTCGCTTTTGAAACTTGCTAAAAATACGTTCAAAGACAAGAAATTTTTTTTTTTTCAATTTTTTCCAAAAAACGCTTGACGAGACGATAGATTTACTTCCCCTGATTACGAAATGCATAATTATGATATGTTTTTTTCATTATTGTGCCTGAAAAACGGGAAAAACTATCTAGTAGTTCACCTACTTTCCGTTGGTGGCGCCAGTTTGTCTGCTGCGCACCCTTAAACAAAATTCCAATAACAACCGTGCGTGTATGCTAATATTTTTTATATTTATTTTTGTGTTTTACCGAAGTAACCAATGCATAAAAAGTTTTAATTAAAGAATATGGAATAACTTGAATCGAATTACAATTTTTTCAAATACAGTTTCAAAACATTGAAAAAGTAATAGTTTAATGTTTAGCTAGGTTAGGTTCGTGTAAATGTGAAGTTCGATATTTACGAAACTCGGCAAGTGCGAACCAATGCGAACAGCTGATTCTCATTGATGGAGTTATACTTCTTGACATAAAAACGAAAGAAATGTTTAATTAATATATTTCATCCATTAATAAGAAAGACGTTGATAAGGATGCCAGCTTGTTAACCTGTGAATCTTAGAAGATAATGATAGAAAGGTTAAGAATGCTCTTTAGCAAAAACCTGCTTGCTAACGTGATTCGAAAAAGGACGTACAAAAAATTGGATATTCTAACATTGCTAATATTATTGATAGTTGCCATTCTTTATGTGCATTATGTGCGTCATACAAAGTGTCAACTCAACAAGCAGGAAGCAAAAAACGAATCAAGATTCAGGCTCGTAATACTGATACTCTCCAATCCTGATAACTTGGAGCGAAGGGCAGTTATTAGGAAAACATGGTTGTCTCAGAAATACGCTACTGTCAAGCATTTATTTGTAATAGGAACTTTAGATATATTGCCAGAGCAAAGAGAAACACTGCAATCCGAGAAACATAAGTTCAATGACTTACTTCTGTTACCAAGGTTACCAGATTCTTATGGGACCTTAACGCAAAAGATTTTATATGCATACAAGGAAGTCTATGAGTATTATGATTTTGATTTCTTAATGAAATGTGATGATGATTCATTTGTTTTGGTACATAAGATTCTCAAGGAATTAGACAAGTGGGAAAGTAAAGGAACAAGGAAGGAATTGTATTGGGGTTTCTTTAATGGAAAAGCTCAAGTTAAGAGAAATGGACCTTGGAAAGAAACAGATTGGATATTGTGCGATTATTATCTTCCTTATGCACTTGGAGGTGGATATGTGTTGTCATATAATTTAGTAAAATTTATTGCATTGAACATGGAAATTCTCAAGTAAGATTTTTGGAAATGTGGAACTTGAATGTTAAGTAATATTATTCAATGTGTTTAACTGTACATATTTTTAGATTGCACAAAGCAGAAGATGTATCTGTTGGTCTTTGGCTAGCTCCATTGGCAAACATTGAGAGAAAACATGATGTGCGCTTTGACACAGAATATAGGTCACGTGGATGTTCCAATCAATACATAGTTACACACAAACGAACTATTGCAAACATGAAAAATATGTATGAGTATTACCAAGCATCTAGAGCATTGTGTACAAAAGAAACAAGAAATCGCATGAGCTATCACTATAATTGGACTGTTCCACCTAGTCAATGTTGCAATGTGCAGCCAGGCATTCCATAGAAAGTAAATGAGTTCTTATAGACTCAGTATTCTAGTCATTACTTTTTTAAACGATTACACATACTTAAATATTTAATTAATTGAGTTTGTTCGTAAGTATTATAATGCTTCTTGCTAGATAACACAAGATTATTAGATCTTAAAATTATTTATTTTAAAATCGAAGTTTTAGCAATTTATACAATAATTGTATCAAAATCTTCAATATACATTAGAACTCTTCTATTAGAGTGCCGAACACTTACTGCTTGTAAATATAATTTGTATATACACTTAAATAGAAATAATAATTAAATGTCTGTTTCTAGAAACCAAATATATTTTTCTCACTTATACATATGAGGCTTGTTCATATATGCATATTTTATTTCAACAAAAAACTTACTTCTACACAGTATCATTTACATTTATAAAATATAAAAACAGTAATAATTTGTAGTTCAATACTTATATAGTAAGACAGAATTTTCATGTGCAGATCACAGATATTCAAAAAACGGCCAAAAAAAGTCAAGCTCTTGTTTGAATTTTTAATTATTTATAATAAATTACTACTTTGTACATCTAAACAAAAAAATAGAAAGAGGATAATGATCGTGGCCGGTTCTCGAATTTCCTTTTCTGTACTAAGCTAATATTTTACTGTATTTTTATTACATCCAACGTTGCTAACAACAGACAATATTACATTTAATATTGTTATTATTAAATATAATATTTTGACCTCTGTATTCTTTGTATTTAATATTATGCAAACGAAGAATTGAACGCTCGCAACATTGGTTGCAATGTGAATTCAGCCTTTAACACTTTCTTTGTTTCTTTTTTTTTTTTTTACAAATTTCCTACCTTTTTATACAAGTTAACCTTGTTTCATGTTGAATCATGAAAAATATTATACGCTAATTTTAGAAATAATGTGCGAGTCTTTTCTTTAAAATAAGTTAATACATTTACGCATTTTCCGGATTTCACTTTTTTTTTCTATCTTGCGTACATTTAGGACAGTACCATTTTCCTTTAGGTTTTGTGGTTAACCCAACACAAGCAAAGTGGAACCATTCTATAGGACACTGTATAAAGACAAAATAATGGAATTATTCATCAAACAAATTAAAAGAAGTCATTAATATTTTGAGAATATATTTAACATAACATGGACTTACATCTGGATTATCACAACCAATCATTTCTCCATAAGAAACCTGGTGGCACAGACAATATGTTGGTTCATTGGGATCAACTGGCATATCTAAAACATCTGCTGGATGTCCAAGTGCTGTAGAATCACCTTGTGCACCACTTCCTACAGCACCAGCAGATGAAGCAGAAGTAACAGAACCACCTGTAACGGATACATATAGAATAAATATTCCTTGTCCTCTTCTTTTTTTCAGTGAAGCAACTCAAACAACCATCAAGTTCACCTTTCTTTTGCTTTTTCCTAGCAGTTTTTGATTCATCTTCGCTACTTGCACCTGCAGCACCTTTCTTTCGTTTCTCCTTTTCTTTTAATTTCTTCCTACCCTTTTTGCTAGCATTATTCTCTTCCTGGGCTCTACTACTATTCAAAGCCTTATCTTGTATTTCAGCTTCAAACCTTGCCAAGTCAGAATCTAGCCTTCTAATATGCTTATCTACTAGTTCGTATGTTTGTATTGCTAGTTGAACTTTATCGTCTCCATATTCTTTTGCTTTGTTGAATAGATTTTGAATATGAGTCAATTGCTCTTTCTTCTTCTCTGGAGATTCTTTCTTTAAATTCTTTAAATAGTCATCTGCCAATTTGTCAATGTCTTTCATTAATCCTTGTGCTCTGGCATCTAGATCTCGCATTAATGTGAAGTTTCTTTGCAGTTCTATAGGTAAATGTTCCAAACCTGAAAGGTTCCAAACAAAATGATTTTTCCAATTTTTATCCTTGTCTTAATGATGGAAGTTTGCGGCAACCAGTTTCAGAATTTCTTTATTTTCGTCTGTCGTGTACGAGTTTATAGAGTATGTAAGAGATGCTGTTGTAGCTACTTAGTTTATTGGGGGGAAAAATGGTACACTTACTGTCTAAATAATGTTCCAGATACAGTGCTGTCGTCATGTTTTCCTTCACTTAATTAAGGAACGAAGGATAACTGCATATCTCATGTAAGATTTACTGAATAATTCCAATGTCTACGAAATGTTTTCAGTCGATATTGATAAATAAACCGTCGAACTAATTAGAAATGAGCGATCGATGGTCGTAGATGGTAGAAGCACAAGCAATAGACATTACTTTTATGGTTGTTAACTATACAACGAAGACGAAACTATAGCGTTTTTCAGGTTCTGAATACGCATGCGTCTTCTAAGAACTATATATGTGAATATAGTTGCGATACTGCTTATCGATAATAAAACATGTCGGAGCAGTAGCGGATATGGTGCCACCTACACGAGAAACGCTAACTTTAATTCAAAATTTGTCAAACCGTTATTCGCAATATACGATAAAATACGTTATTTTTCACTACAAATAGTTATGTTTATCAACCTATAGTGTCAAATTTTTATGTTGAATTGAAAATAGCGTCAATTCGTGCACTTTGATACATTTGTCAAATAAATAAACAACATTTTTGAAATGGCGGCAGTCCAATCTTTCGAAGAAATTTTAGAACGACAATGTGACAAGTTACGAGATCTGCAGACTGCCACAATATTTATTAAGAGTAAGATCGAATTTAAATATCATATTCATATTCTTATTGTTTTGGAAGGCTATTGCGTCCCGTGTATTTTTTTTTTCATTTCTTCCATAGACTTTCCCAAGGTTTTCTATATCATTTTTTCCAGGTAAAGATGCAATCAAAGAAGAGCTATTTCATATGCGCGCAGAAGTCTTGCAGATGTCTGATGGCATCATAGCCCTTAGAAAAATGTTAAATGAAGCAAGGGAACAAAATGATCAATGTAAAGTAAGAATTTTAAACAATATTTTTATACAATATTCTATTAATTTTATCAAGTATTATATCCATATTATACTAAACAAATCTAGGAACTTCTATTGCTTATGAAAGTGTTACATGATAAAAATATGCATATAGAAAGAAATATCCCATCACAGCTAATTAGCGATTATCAGATCAAGGCCAATTCCTTGAACATCATTCATAAGGAAGATTTTCCAAGAATCTCAGAATTACATACTGATAGAAACCAATATGAATCTCCTATAATAGACTGCAAGAAAGCATTATTTAATGAGGCTGAAGTTTACCCTGTAGTGCCTTTAATAACCCAGGATGAATTCAGTGGAATTCCAAAGTATATTATCGGGAGGCAATCCATAGATACTGTGAATAACTTAATAGACTGCATAAATCGCATATTAAAAAAGAAGTACACACTCCTGTCGTTGGGAAAAGCTCATGCTAGAAAGCAAGGGGAGCTGAGTCTGTATCTACATTACAAGAAACAGGAATTGTCTGTTTGCAGTGAGAATGGTAATTTTTTGTAAATCATATATGACATTTTATTTAATTATTAGCGATAAGGTAAAATCCTTTATGTTTCAGAATGTGTGTACTTTTTTACCAAAGAAGATTATGAGAAAGAAACAAAATCTAAGTTGAACAAAATTAAATTAAATTTAATAACAGTTCTAAGACATTGCAGGAGATTGAGGGAACATAGAATAAGGAATGAACTGCAATATGTTATAATAACTAAGTAGAGCATTGTTATATAATATTGTATAATAATTATTTTAAAATATGATCATATGAATTGAGGTGTTCTTATTAGTTTATTACAGAAGAACTGTTATATTATATGTATTTAATATTCTAATAAACTAGGAGAAAATAATTTAATATCCATGATTCTTAATAATAAATTATTTTATTGTATTTGATCATTTTATTTGAATGTAAGGTATTACAAATAAAGTATATGTGAGATTCGTTTTTGTTCGGTTGTCATGACAGCATGTTTGTTGAATATACTCTTCATACATAAACGTGCATAAACGTAGGCGCTCTGTCGAATTGTTTTCACAGTTCAAAGACTCAAGTTTAGTTTGCCATGAAAGAATTGTTCCCTTATCATTTCCAAGGAACGAGGTAATCGACTCCGAAGTACTTGAGGTACACCCCCTAATGAAGTAGAATGCTAATAATTTCTACTACTTACAGTTCAACAATAAAAATACTTTTTTAATGTAGCAAATAGTAAACAGTAATAAATAACGTTGTAAACGAGCAAACAGATAATTACTCAAATTCTTGGAATTAAAATATATAAGAGAGATATAAATTATACCTGTCTTCTGACACTGAATTTCAAATTAAACAAGAAAAAATACAGCTTTGTAAAATGAATATCGGGCAAGCAGAATCAATTAGTACTTTGAGTGAACATGAAGATGAGATTGATGATTTTGAGGGATCAATAATTTGGTCACAGGATGAACCGCTTTCCTCAAATGAAATCCTTGATTTCATCCCTAATTCTGAGAAGCAAAATCATTTTAAATCTCTTTGCCGATTATGTGCAGGAGAAACTCCTAGTCCTATTTATATTTATTCTGAATTTGGAGAATCTTTGAGACTCTTAGATAAAATAAATACGTGTCTAAGCATCAAGGTGAAGAAAACTGATCCTCTTCCAAAACAACTCTGTCCAATGTGCGTTGAAAAGATCACCTGGTGCAATGAATTTGATGCTCAGTGTATCAGAGCTGAAGAAACTCTCCTTGAAATTTTGAAGCAGAAACATTCTTTCAAGAATAATGAAAGTGATATAAACTGTTTAGAAAACACTGATGTCTGTCCATTGTGTATAGAGGGACGTATGAGAATCTTTGAAGAAGACAAAGAAAATAGAAAAGACACAGAGTTGTATGATAGTGACATCGTATTGGAAAGCAGCGACGAAGAACAAATTCCAAGCGTGCTTAGAGCTGATGAAGAAGCTGACAGTGAATCTATAACATTGTTTTGTTTGGGAACAAAACAAAAGTACTTAAAATGTGGAGCTTGCATGAATCTCTATCACACAAAGGAGAATTTAGATGAGCATAAATGTAAACCCAACTTACAATGTACTTCTAAACCATACAAGTGTGACATATGCTTAGCTACTTTCACATTTGAAGAGCGGTTACAATTCCATCAACAGTTTCATAAAGATGCAAAAGCATTATACTGTGAAATTTGTAAAATTACTTTTGGAAAGGAACTAAAATTGTTTTATCATTATAAGAGGTATTGACAATCCAATACATTTTATTTTGAGAAGTTAACTATACGACTAATACATCTAAAAACTTCTACTAACTTCTACTTAATTTTATTTTCAGGTATCACTGCAAAGATGGTAGAGTGTCCTGCTTGCAATGTGGAAAACTGTTTGAGAATCAAGATGGTTTAAAGAAACATGTTTGCGTCGACGGAAAAACAAGACCTCACGTGTGCGAGGTGTGCTCTAAGGGATTTTGTGATGGGTACGTGAGGCGATATTTATAGTGATATTACGTAAATCTTCATGTAAATTTTACAATTATTTACTTAAAATAGAACGATACATGTTAATCTTTCTATTAGGTATACCTTAAAGCGTCATGTGGTAACTCATCTTCCAGAAAAGCCATACAAATGTCCTGAATGCTCCAAGAGCTTTACCCAAAAGTCAAGGTTGAATAAACATATAGCCAGTCACAGCATAATTTTAGAAAATAGTCAAACAATTTGGAGGTGGTATATTTTTGGCTATTTTTTTTCTATTACAATGCTTTGTACCATGTAAAGGCATAAAAACAATTTATTTTTTATAAAGATGCGTTCGTTGCGGAGAAGCTTTCGGAACCTGCGAGATTGCAGACGAGCATTGTAAAATACACGAGGAAAAAATTAGTCTTATCGAAGAATTGCAAGCATTGAAGCTGTACCATTGTGAATTCTGTAGTAGCCACTTTGTAGACATGGATCATCTAAAAATCCATCGGGAGTCACATGTAGTGGAAAAACCATATTCATGTAATTGGTGTGGTTCCCTGTTCAAGTCCTTTGCAGAAGCTGTTCTTCACTGGAAAGAACATCCGAGAATATTTAAAGTTCTGGTGGTATTTTTGTGTGAAATCTGTGACAGAGATGTTAAAGAATTATCGCTGCTATACAAGCACAAGCAAAAAAGGCATCAGCCTTTACCCAGGAAGACTGAGAAAGGCGAACAGAAATTCATTTGCGAACTTTGCGGAAACGTTTTCGCAGGTATCGAAGAAATTCAAGAGCATGGGAAATATAGGTGCTCAAAATTTCCTTGTGATATCTGTGGCAGCCTTTTACCAACTGCAAATTCTTTGAATGCGCACAAAAGAAGACACAGTGGACTGAGACCGTACGTACAGAATAATTTTCTTCATATTATATTGAAAATAACAAAATGTTTCATTTCCACACAGATATGTCTGCAACATTTGTGGAAAAAGCTACACTCAATCGAGTCATATGTGGACTCATAAGAGGTTCCACATGGGTGTCAAACCATACGCTTGCGAGTACTGCGATCAAAGGTTTACGATAAAACCTGACTTAGCGGATCATACTCGGAAGAAGCACACCAGAGAACGACCATTCAAGTGCGAAGTCTGTAACAAAGCCTTTTTAACAGGGTCTGTATTTTATCAACACAGACTGATACACCGAGGAGATCGCAGATACAAATGTCACTACTGCGAGAAAGCGTTCACTCGAACGGAAGCTTTAAATAATCATATAAAAATTCATACTGGTGAGAAACCACATGCCTGTGATGTTTGTGGAAGATGTTTCAGACAGAAGGGGGACATGAGAAAGCATAGGCGTACACAACATGCTGTTAAGCAAGATGCAAAATAGATTAAAATAAAATAGTATTTAAATATATTATAGTATGAAATAGTGGAATAAACATTTTGTGTAAAATTAATAAAATGAACATCCATATTGATGTAATATATAATATAATTATATTTCAATACACAAATATTAAACTGAAAACAATTATTTTTGTTAATGTATGGAGTTTTGAATATTCTTAGATAATCTAAAGGATTTGAAAAGACGCGCAACGACAGGTACGAACAGGTGCGCAGAAGCAACATGTACTTGCGTATAGAACAGGTGATTCGACTGATGATCTCGTGATTCACTGAACCTCATGGTTCTAACAAGTTGCAATCGTCATTAATCAAGATTGCGTGTGTCGATGAGGACTGACTCGAACAAAACCGAAACAATGACGAACGACAGATAAAGCAATTACGACAGGTGCTCCACGTACCTACCTATTCTTTTGTAAGTCGGTGTCTCTTGATCTTGATTTTTCCTTTAAATGTTTAACAACTTAATTTCTGTTTACGAGGGTACAATTCTTAGCGTCCATATCAATTTTATAGACACGTCTTAACATTATTTCGCTAAATATTTTTACATTATTGTTCTGATGCGTACCTAACCTAGTTTAATTTGACATATGTATTTTGTCGCGGTAAAAGATGGAATTTTTAATTTCCTTTGGAAACGCTTGTATCATTTTTTAAAAAAAATAGTAAACATTGCGAATAATTTCAAGTTTGACCTATTCGGAATAAACAAGATGTACCAAATGTGCGTGGAAAAGTAGACAAAGACATTTTGTATGATTAATATTATTTCAAGTGTGAATAATTTTAATGAAATCAGACATACAACGTGAAAGATTTAAAGGAAAATAAGATGTTACAAAGAAATCTATAGTTTTTATGCTGGGTTTTTCGAGTGAAATAAAACAGTGCTCTAAAATATATATTATACTAAACATATTGTACATTTTAGAATATTGGTGAAGGATGGCGATTCCACCACTGGTTAGTTCTACACCTCCTCCATTGGATAATTTTGGAGATTCTGAGGAAGATGAGTTCGGGGACTTTACAACTGGAGGCATAGATGGTAATTTTTACTTATCTTTACTTCTCTTGACAACAAAATGTGGAGTGAATGGATTATCAAGCTTCTTTTGTCATTAACATATTAATGATTACATTCTAGGACTGTCCATATCATCAGAATCACCGCATAAGCTTATGACACCTATCCAGACACCTTTAACATCCCAAAATACTTCACCAAAAGTAAATGGTATTCCAGAAACATCCAACAAGATTTCTCAACCTACTGTCTTAAAATCAACCATTTCAGAGGACCTTTTAATTCTTGAAAAGACAGAGAATAGTATAAGCAACATTAAGCTGAAAACAGAGGAAAACCCCAGTGAAACGAGTGATTATAAAAAGAATTTGGAAAACGTAAACAACAGTGACACTGAAAATAGCATAGACAAAGGAGTTCCAAAAATTGATATAGCAAGTGAAAGTAGTAGTTTTGGGGAGAGTGAACAGGAAGCTTCTCCTAATAATTTGGAGGACATAGAACCATTGAGTCTGGATTTGGGAGATCCAACCATTGCTCCAGATGTGATACAACCTTTGGATGATGATTTCTATGATTATGAACAATTCGAAGACTCTCAGAATTGGATATCCAACACCAATGTACCTACTACAGACATTCCAAAAACCAATTACTTAAAATTCCAAGAAACAGAAGAAGTATCAAATAATTTGAACGCGGTAACCAAAAATTTCGATTTAGACGATAAACAAGATGTAAGTTTAGATGTCAAAAGTGAAAAGTCAATAGAAGAAAGCCGATGTGTAGAAAACCCAAATGTACCTAATGAAAAGGATGTCTTTGAGTCTGAGAACAATGATTCTAAATCCGTGAACGTTAAATACTCGGAAGACTCTGAGCGTATTGAAGAGAATTGTTTAAATATAAATGAATTGAAGAATACCGAAGATGAAGTTGTTGGGAGTTTCTATGAGTTCTCTGAAAACAAAAGCTTCCATGAAGACAATTTTTTAGCCTCTGCACCACTGCCAGATAACTTCAGTTGTTCGAGCGAGGAGTTTGGCGACTTCAAATGTGATTCAGAGCTTGAGGTTTCCGCCAAACCCTTTCAATCAGAGTTTCACGATAGTTTAGCACAGGCTAGTGAAAAGAGGGACGGAACGATAGTCGAAGATGACGATTTTGGAGATTTTACTAATTTCTCCAATCAAGCACAGGCTGAAAAAGTTGATCTAATAAGTGTACCTGATAAAGACCAGGATGATGATTTTGGCGACTTCAACGACTTTGAAACAGCTCTTGAGCAGCCTGTGGTGGAACATCCACCATTAAGCTTGAAGGAATCGATTTCTCGGATAGAAAATAAAAATGTAAGTTTTTTGTATTAAATTGTTATAAAAATTTAATTTTTCCTCTTCCATAATCTTAATGTTTTATTGAAAAAATTTGTGCAGGCTGTTAACAAAATAGAAGATATAATAACGACATTGTTTCCAACGAATTTGGAGCAATGCGAAATTCAAGTACAGTCACTGATAACCCAAACAGATTACATCTGGCAGAGCGTCAAGAGCGTAGAGGAAACGAACGCTTTGACATACCAATGGGCAAACAGCACTAGTAACAACATGTTGTTAAACTCTCTTGGCATTGACTCTCGCAATATAGTAAGTGTATATATATTATAATCAACAATAGAATATTTATCTTTGCATAATTTTTTTTTAAGTTGTTTGGACCAAGGTGGAACCCGAACATTCCCAGATTTGCAGCAAACCTTGGTTTTACTCCATTGGAACCAATTAAAGCCCCAACTGACATTCAACCAGTTGCCACAATAAGTACCAGTAAAACTCAAGGTTCAATCCACTCCGAAGTAAGTGTTTATTTACTAATTGATGCAGTAGTTTCGTTACTTTACGTTAGTATAAAAAAATTGATAGACAGAGACATTGAAGTTAATGTACTTTTGAAGAATAATGATTCAAAAGTTCAATTGCCGTGGATACTTTCGAAAGTTATAAACAACACTCCACACAACGCGTTTCGATTATAATTAATAACAATAAAACCCCATTAGGAAGTACCTGCTGCTCAATTCGATTGGAATAGTTCTGGGCTTGTTAATCCTTTAGAAGCTAGTAAGTATTAAATGTAATGTGTGTTTGCGTCATTATTTTATTTTTGCCTTATCGCTGCTTCTTTTCACAAAGCATCATGATGTAAATAGAAAAGCAAATATTAAGAAATTCGAATTAGAAATTTTTACTGATTTTTATTAGTTACTTTGCTTCTGTGATATTTGCATTAATTTATTGCTAAGTGTGCTAATCACTGGGTAAATTCTTTGGTGAATCGTGCAATCTAGGTGGTGGGTTATCCGCTCTTCTACCTTTGGACTTTCTATGTCCTTTCGATCCTCTACTAACATCCCACAGTTCCGCCAACTCTGAATCCTATCGTCGACCAAGTAGCGCCAGGAATCTTGTAAATCACCGTAAGTGTTGAGCTTAGTGTTCCATAACTTGTATGTTGTAGATAGAAACCTTGAAAGCACTTAAACTTTTCTGTACAAAATTGTTCTGAACATGCAGAACTGTCGTGTTTTAAATACAGATTTTCTTCGCATAACAGATATCTCGGATATAAATGGTCGGGAGCGAAGCAACTCAGTTTCGAAGGCAGAGACATCCGACTCTTTGGAGAACGATGTTATGAAGATGCAAAAACGTTTGCAGCCTTCAAAGATGATAGAACCTTTGCCAACGCCTCGTGCAGCGGACTGGAAGAGGAAGACGGATCTTGACTTGGGCCACAAACTGAGGAACCCTGGGCCTCCAAGAAGTGCTCCAACAGAGAAACAATTTCTACAAATGGAGAAGCACATAACAACTGACAGACAATACTTGGGACCTGAAAAATCGAATTTAGGTGATATTTATCGCGGGAAGTCGGTGAATAAGAGATCATCTGGATGTGAACACGTGGTGATGGACAGATTTGGTCGAGTTATGCCAATACAACCTGAAACCGCTCGAGTTCTGAACAGATTGCCCGATCTTTCCTTTCTGAGTGCCAGGACTCTGATGCTTGATCGTGAACAAAAACAGATCACTTGCGAGCTGGGTGTGACGAGTCGCAAGATGCCTGGCTGAGTAACGTCGGTCTGAGCGCGAGTTTGAAAGGTCAGGACATTGGTAGATCTCTGCCCTGTGGATGCATCGACGTGGCGTAGAAACGAAGGAGAAAAGACGTTCTGTTAACCTTTCAAACCCGCGCTTGGACCGACTTTCGATATCAGCTTGTTCCCCTTTGAAATCATCCGACTGCTAAGATATTCTGTAGGTACTCTTTAACCGTTGAACAGGTTTCTATGGAGTGTATAAAATATCTGTTCCCCTTTTTGAAAAATTAAAATGACCGGGATGGTAATGTTTGAGAAATACTGTTCTCCGTTATAGATTCCGTACTCTTTGTGCACGAGACATGTAAAATAGAAAACTGTTACTTTGTTCACGAAATAGAGTCATGATAGTTGATCATTTCAGGTTATGATATTGAGAATTAATTTCTCAAGTGGGGATATATATATATATGATTTGTTTTTAAAGGTGTCGGTACTGTTGTTAACGTAAACATCACTTAGAACGTGTGATATGAATGTTTTGTAACTGGTAATTGTTGTGTTTGGTTAGGTTTGATAGCATACTTCTCTTTGTTTTTACACTTCTGGTATTGTTGCGTAGGTGATTGTTATTTGGAATAAGACATGGACCAATCTAGTTTACATAGCTGTTGACAGCTGTTTAGTATAATAATGTGATTTTGTCATGTTTTAACATATATCTGTCTGTGAAAAGCACGTGTTTAGATTTTCGTGTGTATTGACTCTGTTCCGTGAGCAAGGCACAGAGGTGTGCAAGGTAGTGGCACTGTTATATTTAAAGGTAAATGTCATAAATACAGTTGACGTTTAGAAGTGATTTAAAAGAATGATGGTACGATGAAACTGTGAATAAATATGAGAGTATTCGAGTATTAAACTGAGTGAGAAACTTAATAGAAAATGCTGATGTATTCAATGTTTGATAATTATCTTTTTTTCTAGTAGACGGAGTGTCCTTATTATAATGCAATGATTCTGAAATTCGCTCAAGTATTTTGTTATTAACACTGAAAGGACTTGAGACGAAGGTTCTACTTAAATTGAGGCGACTGTAGAAAAAGAGAACGTATAAGTGATATATCTTTCATGATGATTCTAACGTACTGTTATTTGTAATATAATGTAAAAGTATTTATATTTTAAGTTTTATTAATTCTTAACGGTATTGTTGAAGTGTCGTTTTAACACTTTAAGCGTTTGTTTTATAGATCACTAAGCAGACTGCTCATTCTTAATTTTTCTTCTATGTTTACACACGTTAAAATAAAAATTGATTTACCACGTATAAATACTTTTAGTACGTAGTGTTATAGATAAAAGAATCCTTATTAATTACACATTTAATTAATTATTAGAAGGTATCAGTAGCGCCATCGGTGGGGAAATGACCAAGTTTGTAGTGAAAATAATTTCCATTGTAACTATTAGATGGCGCTGGTTTAATATCTGTGGCGCTCTCTTATAGAAACGGTGAAAACTATTAGTATCAGAAGCTTGAGCGATTTGCCACCGATGGCGCCACTGGCGCTATTATTATTAGTATGTTTCAGTGATTGGCTGGTACCAGGGAGCGGTCGCTATATTATTGTCGTTTACATTTTTAAAATGTCGCACTGAATGTGTGATGATACGATGTATATTCTAAATACTGACAAACGTTCAAAGTATATGAAATTCAAATAGAAAAATTCATCAGACAGGATCATGAAACGAAGATGTGGTTTTCAAACAACTAAATGGATGTAGTATGGAATTATATTAATGGAGCTCATCAAAACTAGTGACCACGTTGAGGACTCCTGCACTATAGAAAATAGTCTAAAGTTTGGATAGAGTAAACAGTACTCATGGTATCATAATAGAATTTATACAGTATTATACAGTATTTATACATTTGGTTGTATAGATAGTTTATGATCCAGGGACTCGAATCGTGCCCATCACTATACATCAGGCGGTGTCGTGCGCCGGCTGGTACGGCCAGGTACCAAATGCCACAAGGTCACCGCTCGTGCGCCCGCGTGCAGAGGAAGGGGTTCCCGCCAGATGATGAAGCGGCGGGGAAGAAGAGGGACAGAGAGAGACCTTTATTGTGCTGGTCGACTTGCACCCGTAAGGCGCGCAGCCAATGAACAGTGAGATAACAGGTGAAAGAACACACACGTCGTCCCAAGAGACGGTGAAGACGCCGTTCTCGGCAGGAATAAATTTTTCTAAATTGTCCACCGCTCACCAAGAATTCAAATGATTCACAAACCTTCCTCTCCGCATTGGCACGACGTGGTACGGCGTAACCGGTACTATTATTTTTTTCTCCCGACGACGCGGTTAATGAATAACCCGAATGGGTTCAGAAATAGATCTTAAATACGGCTTTTCTCTTCGGTTTTCTTTTTCGACAGTCTCAATCGTTTCTGCTTTGCTTTATATTTCAATTGAAATTCATTTTCATTCACTTGGAAGTGAACTTCTATTTTATTGGAACGATTTAATTCTAGCTCATTAAATACACAATTTTTATAATTATACTGTTTTCCTTCAGCGTGCCTTGGCTGAGTAAAAAATGCGCAAATTATTCTACCTGGAAACAAACTCAACGGAGATGAATGCAAACAAGATGAACTTACCTGACTCAGGAACAGGACCATTCCAAACTTTGCTCTTTCCGCAATCTCAGTGGAACCAAAGAATTTGGAGCATGTATTAGTCCAGAAAGTTCGTGCCAATTTTTAAGAAAACTTCAAAGGCACGTTTCAATTGTAATATACATTTATTTATATGTGTATATATATATATTTATATATAATTAGAAAACATCAAATTTCCAGTAAAGTACTTTTAAACAGTTGTCCGAATACTTGTTGCTTCAACATTTCTGTCGATTAATTCCTTTTTTCTTGTTAATTTCCCAACTATATATGTATATATGTATATATGTAAAAAAAAAAATTGCTATTTATGCAAGTTGGGAAATTAACAAGAAAAAAGGAATTAATCGACAGAAATGTTGAAGCAACAAGTATTCGGACAACTGTTTAAAAGTACTTTACCGGAAATTTGATGTTTTCTAATTCGCACGGAGCAATAAACTAATGTGTTTACGTTACAAACTCTGCTGTAAATGGTTCGTCATAACAATCGTACAAATACTTATTGCTTCTATACTTTCACCCACTTTTCGCATCTTTTTGTTAATTTCTTTTCTTTTTGTTAATTTGTTTTGTAAAAAAAAAAAAAGAAAAAAGTTAAGAAGTTACAATTTCACATAGTTTTTATGGAAATCGATCGGTGTACGAATACATTCTACACCCACTGTAATTGAACCCGCTGATTATAATTTCGAATAACGATCCATTATTCCCTTTAAGATTTGTTTAACATCCGTGTGGCAACGTCGCAGGTATTCCATCTCCAAATACCGCTGCAGGTACAGGACTCGCCCCACGTGGTCCTCAGGCAGGACCCCCTCTCCGCGCATGTGCGGTCCCAGGAAGCCACCCCTCCATTAGACAAAAGCGCCTGGCCCACAATTAGTCGTTCGCTGACCGCGGCCGCGTGAACCTCGTACGCGCGCGCCATGAACTGATCAAACCAAGAGTCGCTCTCGTGCTTCTCTCGCGTTTCTTTTTTCCCCCTCACCTTTCCTCCTATTTTTTTTTTTCATTTATCTATCCCCGCGGTCTTCGTTCGGACAATAGCAAAACGCGCGTGGCTGCAAAGAATCTATCGCGAGTCTCGATCGAGAGGAGTCGATCCCGGTGGACCGGAGTGCATCTCGAACGTGTAACGTTTCCGTCCTTGTCGAAGGGTGCATCCACAGGAGTCGCCGGCGGAAACAGTGGAGAAAATATAGTTGTAGTGTCGAACAGTGTGCAGTGAGAAGGACGGTGCGATGGCAGTGGCTGCGGGGCCACGCCGCCCACGCACGCTTCTCCTCGGTTATGAACTCGCTTCCGGGAATAGTTTTGGAGCGAGGACTCTGTGCTCGGTGTTCGCAGGACTTCCGCTGATCCTGGTCCTCGCCGGTGTCGCGCAGGTCGCCGCTAGTAGACTGTGTAAGTGATTTTCCTTGTAACCTTGACCGTTGGGGCGGTAAAAAAGATTCTCTTGTAACCGTTACGGGATTATCCTTTAGAAAATTACGAGGACCTTCTGGGATCCTTTTGAGGTATCTAGGTAACGTTTACTATTCCCGGATGTTAATGCTTTGATATGTTCACGCCGGCGCGGCACTGCTATTTGTGTTTCTCGGCATAGGGCGGCGCTGTGGTGCACGGCATCTGATAGACGCGCGAACGTGAGCCACCGGTGGCACACGCCGCCCGACGGATCGTATATGCGCGAGCCACCGGTGGTACACGCCGCCCGATGGATCAATAAATTGTGAGCCACCGGTGGTACACGCCGCCGCGAACGTGTTAAGCTTGTTTTTGGACGCATACGGGAAAAAATGTTCCGTTAAGTTGATACGAAATTTACATTCTTGTTTCTTAAAGGGAATAATAGTAAATTGAAAAAAACATTTGGTTATTCGACACGAACAAATTTTGTTTAGCACGCGAAATAATGCGCGATAAGATACAAACTGTTTTTGTAATCAATTCCTTTCCGTAATATTATTATTCCGTAATGTTAGTATTCGACACGGGACACGCGAAAGTCTGTATTAGTACGAGAAACATTTTTTTGTTCAATGTTTTGAAGCGAAGGCGCGATAACCTCGAGCATTAGCGAAATGTAATCAAGTTTGGCGAGAATCGACTTTTGGGAGAAACAGACCGAAATTTGTTTCGCTCTCGACAGTCGCAAACTTCTAAACGAAGAGTTTCAATTAATTTTGTCGGGAGTTCGGTTTAAATTTTTTTAGAAGAATTTTCAATATTTTTCGTAAGTCTACTTCGAAGATTTCCTTTTGTTGATAACAGCTGGCAAAGTAACATTTTTACAAAGCGACATTGTTACTCGATTCGACGTGTTATTTTATTTTGGTTCAAATTATTCGATTCGAGTTTGAGTAAAATATTCATTCGGAGGAATATGTTGGAACGATTCAGAGCAATATAGAAGTAAAAAAATATTCAGAACGTAACTGTAGCGTTTGCTACCATTCCGAAGCTTCGCGTTAACTAAACAATTCCATAAAGTCGGACGTGCACACTCTCACTCGCTATTGTTCCGTGGGATGAATGGAGGCAATTGAATTTCTTTTCCCCAGACTATACGGTACAAAGTTTATAGTTTAGAAAACTGTACAATTCTCTTTGTCGAGTAGAGTGTATTCTCAAAGTCTGAGCATTAATCTTCTTTATTTTTCTTGTCTTTCTTGAAAAATGCAGTTTTGATTAACTGCTAGTTTTCGTAACGTTTAATTGTCGCTATTGGTAATTTCGAGAAACAAAAATTTATCGTGGAAGATACGACACCGAAAGAATTGTACGATGATGCAATTTCCGCGACCTTGAAAGTATTCGTACGACTTCCTTCAAGGTCACTAGTAGTTTCAAGCTGAAAAATGCCTGTGTATATTTAAATTTTGCTAGATCGATGCATTTTAGGGATGAAAAAAATTATTTTAATTAGTGAATCAGTATTAGGAGATCGTCTTTAGGAGCGTGTTAATTAAATTCGCTGCATTGATTAGTACAGGAAATTCCATGAACGTTTGTTGGTATTCGAACACGCCATTCTCGATCTAATTCTGGTACTGTTACAAACACCTAGCCGAGATAGCGGCCGTTTTTGCATCGAAACATCTCTTGGCACTGCTTTCTCCTTCCCTCGGTACTTAGGCGACTCGTAACGTGTGCTTTTCCTTGATCGTTCGACTTTTTAAAAATCCCACCTCGCCCGAGAATGCAGCTAACGAATCGAGTTGAATTTACCGTTACCTGTTTACCTGTGTAACAAGACCCAAATAGGACTCCGGTAGACATTAGAAAATCGATATCCTTCGGCGAGCCGCAACATTTATCATCGTGTAAAATAATATTCCCTGCGATCGAAGCTTCCAGTATACAGTGGGTGTAGAATGTATTCGTACGTCGATCAATTTCCCAAAAAACTTTTGGGTGAGATTGCAATTCCTTAAATTCTTTTTTTATAATCTATTTTGATCTACTACTATCAGTAAATATAATTAATTATATTATATTAATAGATGTAAATTAATGTAAATGTCTTCTCTTTTCACGAAGTTTTAAAAATTAAACAGTTGCGCGAATACTTATTGCTTCGATATTTCTATCGATTAATTGTTTTTTTTTCTTGTTAATTTCGTAACTTGCATAAATAGCTATTTTCTTTTTGTTATCTATCTATCCCAGAGATTTCCGAGAATATCTAGAGTATCATTGTTTATAAATAGTTAATGAATTACAATTTTACATAGTTTTTTTTCGAAATTGATCGGTGTAGGAATACTTTCTACATCCACCGTATTAACGATAAGGTGTCGTTAAAGTCCTCGTGTCCAGTATTACGCCATTTTGTACAGTATCGTAAAGAAGTGCGACCTCGACAAAATTTAAAAAGAAATATGCACACAGTGTGCCTTATCTGACAAACTTTGCATTCGTCGACGTGATTGTGCCATATTAAGTGGGGAATCACATTTACGCGATACTTATTTCGATACCGTCTAACAATAAGCATCTCGATGGTAATTTATAACAATTTAAGGAAGAATTGTAGCTGGATACAAATTGTTAATTGTTTCGATCATCGTTAATTATTGCAAAATTAACCCTTTGCACTCGAGAGGTGGCTCTCACTCACTATCAGGTTTCGCGCAGCAAATCTACAATACCTAATGTTATTCTAATCTGCAATTCAAT